>NC_136622.1:4627337-4847337 GCF_933228915.1 Telmatherina bonti | reverse complement strand
CACCGCAATGGAATTTACATAATCTGAAGTGAGCAGCGATGTAATGTAATGAGTCGGGCTGGAGGGAGAGAGGGTGGAGCGTGTGAAACTGAAGGAGTGTGACGTTCAGCTTTGATTACCTGAGTAGGATCACCTGGTACGGAGGTGAGCTATGAAACGGAGCAGTGAGAGTGCAGAGTGTGTCCTGGAGAGTGGAGCTTGACACATGTTAAAGGGTTGAAGCCAAGCAAACCGCAAGCGCTCAGGGAAACTGGTTTTGGGGAGGGTGCCGATCGCAGCTGGTTAGGGCTTCCGGCGGCGAAGCTTGTCAGCGGGTTTAGAGGGTTATTGGCAGCACCGGCAGGTGAAGCGTGGCTTAGTTAGGGTGACTTAGGAGCGTGCCCCTGCCACTCTCCATTTTCAAGAGGTGATCCTATTCGAGTCTTCGGAGGAGCCTCCGGCACTGGACCAGCAGTTCCCCCACACAGCTAGTTGTTTTGGGCCGGACCAGTGCCAAGCTCAGACCCTGGAGGAGGGTCTCAAATCCGGAGCGAGTTAAGTGATGTTTTAAAGGTGTCATAACCTGGTCTTTTCATGCACCCATTGTCCTCTAACTGTTTTTAAATAACTGTTTAAAAACTTATTAAACGAAAAAAAATTTAAAAGTGCCTTTTCTGCCATTTTATTCGTAACAAAACATTTCTCGCAAGAATTCATGCGAGATTTTTTATCAACCTAGATATTGATTAAAATAATGTTAATGAGGTGCTCGCTGATTGATCACTGGAAGTCCGTAGTCGGAAGGGGGGCGAGGCCAGTAGTCTCCATGCTAAAAACATTAGCGGCTAGTGATAGCAGCTAACCCGACAGCAGCAGCTTTCTGAATTCAGCATTGATGTCTGAACCAGACTCTGAGCCTGAGAGAGAAGATACCGAGATGGTGGAAGGAGCACGTTTACAACAAACTGTCTCTGAATGGTGAAGTCGTCACTTTTAATGTCTGCTCGCCTTGCCTGTTCAGATAGCATGTTGACAATGAGGCATGTCGTTCATGTTAATACGTCTCAGTTTTATCCTGTGTTGGACCGTTTTTTAAACAATAAATGTACTTTTTAACACAATCCGAAGTTACAGATGTAAAAAATGAAACGGATGTTGACTGAACCGGTCGGTACGTTCAGTGTCCAGCTGCCGGCCGGTCTGCACCCAGATAAGCACACACACATTTTAACCACACAGAGTTTCATGGAGCTGTGCTTTTTATTGAGGTTTTATTTACCGTCAGGTGTTTTTCTAAATTAATTAGCTTATTTAGATTTCCCGTTTTAGCCAGGAGTGTGAAAAATGTCGTTATGTCAACATGACAGATCTCTGGTTGATGCAGCCACTGATGTGGGCTGCTGTGTGTTAAGCGTTCCCGGATTCTCTTCCAGCTGCGGTCGGAGGAAAAAGAAGATCCGTGTCTTCTTGGACTGGCCGACGTGGCTAGTGGATGTCCCAGAACTCCGGAGCTAACTTTCTCGGGTCCTCACTCCGTTCTTAAGAGGAAGGAGGGGGGGCATATATAATAAAAGAATGACAGGCCGCATCTACTGAAGAGCTCTCCTTTATTTTTGGAGGTGCACTGGCATAAAAACAAATGATCGCTCTCTCTCCGTTGTTTTCCTGCTCCGATCTCCGTTTACTCACCTCGAACTACACCCCTACACGCATACTTCCGGTCACGAACATCCGGTCGCGCTTAAGCGCATCTCGTTAATACATACTGCACATACTGAGCTGCATAACCTGTGCATGAGTGCGGAACGTCTCACAACACTACCCCCACCATGGATTGGTAATTAGCAATAATTCCACTCCATCTAAACTAAGCAAAGCTGATACACAACCTCTATATCCACAGGTCTACAGAGAACATACAAGAGAAGAGGTAGCAGTGTCCAACGTGTTGCCTAAAACACATAAATGGATATGCTGTACTTATTTAGCAGTAGACTCAGAATTGCAGAGAATACATTTTCACACAAGGTAGAAGAATGTCCCTGCTTAGATTAGCAGTGCTTCACATTCTATAACAGGCATAATCGGAGACCGGAGCCAATATTAACTGGTTAACAATACTAACAGAAAATGGCACACAATGCAAGCATATAAAAGGTTTGCCTCCTCAGCTTTTTTTTTTTTTTTTACTGAAACGTGCAATAACACATAAACAAAGTGCTTCTTTTGGCAGATGCACACAACACTGTGAACAAGCCTAGAGTCCAGTGAGAACCTTAGAGTCCCTAGTGCAAACATGAACAAATTTTTTTTTTTTTTTTACTCCGTGACCCAGTCCCCATACCAATCTGGTCTTCGGCGCTGCCATGCTGGCCTTGAGACTTGCCAAGCCTGTAGGTGCGGCCCTCCACCCATACCCCCACCATGATCATGCATCACATGGAAAGGGGAGGAGGGAGGAGCCCCAACCGCATAGCGGTCATTAGGAGGTGGAGTTGAAGGCCTGGGGTCAGTTGGTCCATCCCCCGGCGCGGTCGAGAAGAGTGCATGCAGGTCGAGGTCCTGATCTGCTGGGTACACATCCACTTCTGGTGGACCAGTCTCAGAAGGCATCCAATCCTGGGCTCGGTTCAGGACCCAGGTGTTGTCTAGGGGCTCCCGGCTACGATATGGCTTCAGTTGGTCGTGATGGACGACTTTGACTTTGCCCCTGGGACCCTTTTGAATCTGATAAACTAGATCGTCCAACTGCCCCATCACAAAGAAGGGTCCTTCATAGGAGGGGAGAAACTTCCTTACTTTGTTCTTGACTTGACGGGTTCCTTTAATGAGATACCACACTGGGTCTCCGACTCTGTACAGTGTGTGGCAGGCATTTCTGTCATATTGCCTTTTTGCACGTGTGACAGATACCCCCAGGGCCTCTCGAGTGATGTTATGAGCCAGTTCCAGCCGCTCACGCAACTTTTGCACATATTCAGGGGCGGATGGTGCAGGATCCGAATCTGGGGGCAAACCAGCTACAAGGTCCACCGGCTCGCTGATTTCACGGCCGAACATCATGTAGTTGGGTGTGAAACCAGTTGAGCTGTGCTTGGTTGCTCTGTAAGCCATGACTGCATATGGAATCATGAGGTCCCAGTGCCAGTGACAGCGTTCTGCAGTAGAAGCCAGAATCTTTTGAAGGGTTGCATTGAAGCGTTCAACCTGTCCGTCAGATTGTGGTCGAAAGGGAGAGGTGTGAGTTTTCTCGATGCCTAACAGACGGCACATTTCTCGGAATACCTCGGATTCGAAATTGCGCCCTTGGTCGCTGTGCAGAGAGTGAGGCATTCCAAAACGGCACACCCAACCAGTCGCAACAACATCTGCTACCGTTATGGCCTTTTCGTCTGGGATGGGAAAGGCTTCGGCCCATTTTGTAAAATACTCTTGCACTACGAGTATATAGCGGTTTCCCCGTTCTGTATCACTGAGTGGACCCATAATGTCCAGTGCAATGCGCTCCATGGGGGCTCCGACTCTGACAGTACCCATTGGTGCTTGTGGGGTTTTATGGGGTCTAGCCCGGTATGCACAGTTAAGACAAGTCCGGCACCACACAGATACATCTTCCCTCATGTGGTACCAGTAGTATCTAGTCTGAAGTCTGGTCACCGTCTGTTCAACACCAAAATGTCCACCTACTTGCCCCTCATGCATCTGGTGCATGACATCAGGTTGTAACTTTCGTGGCAGGACAATTTGGGGATAGAACTGTGTGCCATCCAAGCAATAAAAGCGACGGACTAAGACTCCATCTCTGAAGTACAATCTTTTCCATTGACTCCAGTAGGTTTTAGTTGCTGGACTGCATGGGGCGACTGTGGTCCAGGCGGGGCGCTCCCTGCTAGCCTCCAGCCAAGCTTTGATTGGGGCAGTGTCCGAGTCTGTAGCCTGTGCCTGGCGTAGCTCCTCCATAGTCCAACCCGGAAACAGGGTGGTTTCGTTTGTATTTGCCACATAGATAGTCTCTGTGAGCTTAAAATGATCTGAATCGGTAAGGACGTTTGGGCTTACCCCGACCAGACTCGCAGATGTAGTTGACGTAGATGTTTACATCCCAACCGTACTCAGAGGACTAGTGTCAGACCCCAAATCACACTGAACTGCCTGGTGACTTGTGTTTACCGGCTGGGAGAGAGGGGCCTGCAGGTTACACGGACAGGACATACGGCATGGCCTGCGGAAGAGACTGTCAGCATTAGTGTGCAACCGACCTGGACGATGGATGATTTCAAACTCGTATTCAGCCAGCTTTTCAAGCCACTGAGCTAACTGACCTTCCGGCTCCTTCATCCTGGTCAGCCAGCGCAAGCTGCTGTGGTCAGTACGCACCTTGTAAGGCCGACCGAGCAGATACTGACGAAAGTGTGCAGTGAAATCAACGATAGCTGGTAGCTCTCGTCTCGTAGCACAGTAGTTCTGTTCAGTCTTAGTCAGTTTGCAGCTTCTGTATGCTAGCACTCGTTCAATGCCATTCTGCATCTGTGAGAGGACGGCGCCAATTCCTGTGTCGCTGGCATCAGTGTCAAGGAGCATTTCACCCTGATCCAGTGGATAACCTAAGACAGGGGCTGTTGTGAGGCAGTACTTGAGCTGGTCAAAAGCAGCCTGCTGTTCAGCACGCCACTGGAAACGTACGTTTTTCCTTGTTAGGTGGTGTAATGGTTCAGCAATGGAGGCAAAGTTCTTAACGAATCTGCGGTAATAAGAAGCCAGGCCAATGAATAGTCTAACGTCTTGGACTGATGTGGGAGGGGGCCAAGCTTGGACTTTGTGCACCTTTCCGGGGTCGGCAGCCACACCATGCTCAGACACAATGTGACCTAAGTAGGCAACTTGGCGATGGAATAAAGAGCATTTGGCTGGCTTCAACTTAAGATTTGCCTGTTCAAGTCTCTGAAACACCTGGCTCAACCGCTCCAGCATCTCTGGCACGTCTTTGGCCAGCACAATGATGTCGTCCAAATAAACAAGACAGGTCTCCCACTGCATGCCAGCCAGGACACGATCCATGAGACGCTGAAACGACGGTGGCGCGTTGCACAGGCCAAACAGCATGACATTCCACTCGAATAGTCCCTTACGAGTGCAGAAGGCAGCTGCGCGACGGGCTCTTGGTGTCAGTTCGACCTGCCAATAACCTGAAGCGAGATCTAGTGTGCTGAACCATTTGGCGGTGGCGAGGGTGTCCAAGGTGTCCTGAATGCGGGGTAACGGGTACGCATCTGTGATAGTTCGGTCATTGAGTGCCCTGTAGTCGACACAAAGGCGGTAAGTACCATCCTTTTTGCGCACCATAACAATTGGTGATGCCCAACTGCTGTGGCTGTGGGTGGCAATGCCATTCTGGAGGCACTCGCGGATCTGCTGGTCTGCATGATGCTGCTTTTCCCCAGCCATCCGGCGAGGAAGCTGCTTTATTGGTGCCCCAGGCCGGGTTATGATGTCATGCTGCACCAGACTCGTCCGTCCCAGGTCACCGGGCCCCCTAGAAAAGACACTTTCATAGGCACACAATAGGTTAGAAAGTTCAAGTTTTTCTTTGTCATCAAGATCAGTGGAACTCTGGACATAAAGCTCCTTCAGGTGCTCCGGGACCGCAGGGGTGTCAGGTTGGGGACTTGCCTTTTCGGGTGCAGTGGATAGGGGCAGAGCTTCTGCTGGCTGAAGGAGGCCTGCGATTACGCCTCCCTTTATCGTAACCGCGTGGTTGCCAGGATTGAAGAGACGCAGTGGGACAACATTTGTAGGCAGAGCGTTGACAAGGACTCTGGCAGTAAGTATTTTGTGCTTTTCAACAAACCCCTTCGTGGGGCTGAGCATCATGTCTCCTTGCACCCCTTGGTTACACTGCATAGTGCCCCTAACCAAGTATTCCTGACCAGGTTCTATTGTCACGGATCTGGCTACTCTCACAGCATGTGACTTTTGGGCAGCCTCTGGATGAAAATAGGACACGTCTTCTCCAAACAATATTATGCGGTGTTTGCCAAAATCAAGGCGGGCCTCAGCTTGGGTGAGAAAAGGGTGGCCTAGTAGCACGTCGTTGCCTGCTATGTCAGCTACCAAGAAGTCAACCACAACTTGGCGGTTGTTGATGCTAGAATGTTGGTCTCACCAAGCACTGGCACATCTTCTTGTCCCACCCCAAGCAGAGTCTCTACATGGGATGATTTAAGGGGGGGTCTCATGTCCTGGTGAATAGCATTATAATGCCGTAGAGGCAGCACACTCCTCCGCGCCCCACTGTCCAACACTGCGCGCACCTGTAACTCATACATGCGCATACGGATGCTCATTTCACGATTTTGATCTTTAAGGTGGAGCACAGTGAGTTGTGGTATTTCGTGATGGGTACCATGTATAAAAGTCTTTGCGCCCCTGCGAGGAGACGAGCACTGGCTCCGCTTGTGCCCCCAACCATCACAGTTGTGGCAGCGAATGTCTCCCTTACTAAAGTTCTTATGCTGTGGTAGGGTGTTTGCAACTGCGTGTGGGGAGGAACTATCAGGTGGGGGGCTAGCTGCAGACGTAGTTGCAGTTAAAGTCTCATTTCTGTCTCTCTCTCTTACAACAGCGGCCCGGGGGCTGCGCTCAGTAACGTTGCGGCCTCCCGGCCGCATGATGCTGGTAACATATGATGCAGCCCTCTTGGTGGTTTCATGGCGGTGAGCTATCTCATAAGCCCTGGCTAGGGTGACTGGACGTTTTTCTAACAGTTTTTGAACAAGCTCTGCGTCGCCCAAGCCATTTGTAAAAACTTCAACTGCTATAGCATCTTGCTCAGCCTCTGACCAATCCCCATAAGCTATGGATACTTTTCCATAAATGTCATCTCTGAACACATGAAGGGGTTCACCTGATTTACGTGTTCTTTGCCTCAGCTCCACTGCAACAGCTGCTGCATGGTCCGAAGCAGGACCATAAGCAGTTTCAAGTTCCTCCAGCAGGCGGCGATAGTCCCACTTGGACGAATGGCGGTTTTTGTGCACAATGGCGCCTGCAGCTCCAGTGAGACAGAATTTAAGCTGGATGGCCATAGTCTTAACAGACCAGTGATTTGCTTCAGCACAGCTCTTGAATCTGTGCAGAAACTCTCTCCATGGTGTACTGCCATCATACTGGCCAGGACGTAGGGTGGGGACTCTCTCTCGCGGGTCATAGTCTTCATCGCTGTCTGATGGAGGCTGACGGAGTGCGGCACGGCTCTTATATGGAAATGGATGACGGGGGTCTTTTGACAGGATTTGTTCGTGCTTAACAGTCTCTTCTGAGTTAATCCTGTGATGCAGCAGGGGGAATAAGTTTGTCTCTGGGTTGGGGGCAACTGGGGTACTGTGTATGAAGTTTCCCATGTGAGCTGTGAGGAATGGGTTTGTGTTTGCATAGTGCACCCTAAATGCCACGTTCTGAAGAGGATCAGGAGGGTTATGATCGTGGGATCCACCGTGCCTTTTTGCGTCTGCGCCGGGAAAGGGGTTTCCGGGGGCCGGATGAACGGGGCTGCATACCGGTGTAAACTGGTTTTCCCCATTAGCCTGTGAGTTAGCGCAGCTTTCATCACACAGAAACGGGTTATAATGCTCACATTTCCTCCTTGTTTCAAATCCATGAACCTCCGCAGTCCTTCGTCCCTCATTCTGGACGTTGGTTAGCGACATGAACGGGTTTGAATAGTTAGTTTCGTGTCGGTAATCATCATAGACGTAGCGCGCGGTCGCCATTTTTTTTTTTTTTTTGTCGCGACGCTCACCTCTCCTCTGAAAAACGAGGTGGTCCCTTCGTGGTCGCCAGTGTTAAGTGTTCCCGGATTCTCTTCCAGCTACGGTCGGAGGAAAAAGAAGATCCGTGTCTTCTTGGACTGGCCGACGTGGCTAGTGGATGTCCCAGAACTCTGGAGCTAACTTTCTCGGATCCTCACTCCGTTCTTAAGAGGAAGGAGGGGGGGCATATATAATAAAAGAATGACAGGCCGCATCTACTGAAGAGCTCTCCTTTATTTTTGGAGGTGCACTGGCATAAAAACAAATGATCGCTCTCTCTCCGTTGTTTTCCTGCTCCGATCTCCGTTTACTCACCGCGAACTACACCCCTACACGCATACTTCCGGTCACGAACATCCGGTCGCGCTTAAGCGCATCTCGTTAATACATACTGCACATACTGAGCTGCATAACCTGTGCATGAGTGCGGGACATCTCACAACATGTGTTACTGTACAGATAAATAACATGAAGTCAGATATCTTGTATCATTGATCAGGCTTCCTGCTAATATCTCATGTTTTTATATATTCCAGCATCACTTAACATCTATTATGTTAGTCTAATTGTTTCTGTTAAGCTGCACATGCCAACAGAAATAGACAGCAAGATATTATTACTGTGCTTAGAAAATGAAATTTCTCTTTTCATTTCCTTAGGTGCTGAGAAGGATAAAGCAGGTCCAAACTCCGTGTCTGACCCAACACCCTGGCGTGGAACCAGTCTGCTTCAATGCTTTTTCATTACAAAATGCAGGAAACATTTATAAGCAGGATTATGTACATTTACCTGTCGGAGGGAATGAGAGGCAAGTTTCTCTTCAATGCCCAAAAATTCAGAAATAAAGCTAATCAAATGGCAAATAACTGTAAAAGGTGATTATATATGTTCTTGCTATTTCATATTACATATAACAAATAGTAACTTTGCTGCAGTCACTTAGGACAAAAGCAATTGAATTAAAGTAAATACAGAACTTTACCATGTACACATTTATGCATCTGACTTCTGAAAGTAAAATGTAAAGCTGAAGTAAAAAAAAATACAGCTCTTTAAAACACACTTCATTTTCAATGTAATAAAATAAAAACGATCATTTTCACTCTTAGTTATTGATTCTGTTAAAACAGTAGTTGAGTTTTCTGGGTTTTATGTGGACTCTCGTGGTTCTGGAGGTTCTGGATGAGCAAGCCTCCTCAGAACTGTCTTCATCATCATCTGACTGGCTGAGATGTTACCTTCACTGCTGTCGTCTAGGTTCCTTTTCTGCACAGAACCAGATACTGACATCAGAACAAGCAATAAAAGTGCCTCTTAGCTTCCATTAAGAATGTATATGTGTTTGATGTGTTATCATTTTCTGTATGTAAAATTAATCAAACAAACGACAAACCTGTATTTCTGAAGAGAGGGTGGAAAGTCCTTGATGACAGCTGTGTTCCAGTTGTTGCCTGCATTGTAGGGTCAGTCTGCTCCAACATCAACTTTAAGACATCAGTAGACCGCTGGTGCTGTGCATGGCGTGAGATGTGCTGGACTAAAATCTGCAAATACAAGTTATAAAAATATCAGGTCATCACATAAATAGATTGTAGGTGTAAATAACTGCAGTTTAAGAGTAATCAAATATTGTAATACAAATAGATCAAAACAAACTTTATAAAGCACTTTAATGCCAAAGGCAACACAAAGTGCTTTGCATACTTTTATTTTTAAAAAGCTGATTAAATAAATCAGGTTTTCACACACCGAAACATAGAATATTAAAAACGCACTCATTTTATTTCACACAGTTATACACAGACACAATTTTCCCTAACCTCTGTCTTCACTGCATGTAGATAAAACAAAACATACCTTTCAGATTCATTGCATCAGGAGTCAGACCTCCACATCCACAGAGGCTGCAGCTGCAGATATTAAGCACAGCTCCCGTTTTACAAACATGACGTGAAGATGTCAGGAATAAAAAGTTTGCATTCGGGTTCGGTGAATAAATACGATGATGGAAATAAAATGTCCTCCCTGCCGATATCCAATAGGTGCCAACATCAGACTACATGATGGTCACCTTGTTAAATTATAATTATGATTATTACAACTGCATGTCATGTTGGGGAGCGAAAGCTACATCCATCATGAGTACTTACTGTGTGGTAGCAGGCGTAAAAAATAAATAGAGAAGTCATTTACCAACATTTACGTGGCAGAGCATAGGATAGATATAAGAAAATAAAACCTGGGCTCATTTGTACGCCGCAGGACGTTAAACCTGCTCGTGGCGTTAGCATAGCCGTTAGCATTAGCATTATCGTCATCAGCTTAAGTCACATCAGTCACAACAAAGCAGAACTTTATAGCAGTAGCGACACTTACCGACTGCATTGATGATGAGCCTCTTAAAGTTGCAATCCCCCCCCTTTCAACCGGGTTGATGCCATCTTCCCTTGGTATTTTCCCAAATGTTAGCAAAATGTTTGGCACAAACAGAGGCCGCAGCCAGCAGAGATGCAGGTGCATTATCAGCAAAAAATAATGTAATCCATCTGTCCCTGGTAGTTTGGTCCGCTGATGAAGGGAGAGAAAAAAACCTGCCGATGTTGGTTTTGGTTACAGACAGCAGTGGACATGATCGCTGCTCACACATCTTCACACAGCTTGTTGCTAATAGCAACTGAGGCAGGTCCAACAGGTGTATTTAGGCTGGAAAAGGGGCTGGTTAATGCAAATACCTCTCGGGGATGTCGACATCCCGGGGAGAAAATAAAAAAAATGCGTTTGCGAGACTTCGGTGTTGCGGGCAGTTTTGCTGCAAACAAAGCGTCCAGACGTAAAAACCCGTCTTCAACAGAAAGGTTTTTGAAACAGGTTTTGAAACCTGCAGTTAGTTGGTAGGACTGTGCTCTAAGACCAATTAATGGAGTAGTCAGATAGTGATGAAAATTTATTAACTAGTGAGATTGTTTCAGATAATGATGTTTGTGAGTTTTGGAGGAATAGTAAAATATCATCGGCATAAAGGCTTATTTTATGAATTATATTTTTGGACTGGATGCCCTTTATAATTTGATTCTGTCGAATTGCAGCAGCTAGTGGTTCAGTAAATACAGCAAAAAGTGAGGGAGAAAGTGGACACCTTGTCTGGTGCCCCTTTGAAGATTAAAACGTGGAGAGGTTTGATCGTTCGTCCTGACTCTCGCATTAGGGGAGCTGTAGAAGATTTTGATCCAGTCAAGAAAGGAAGGTCCAAAGGAAAATCTATTTAAAGTAGCTATAATAATTTCCAATTTAACTCTATCAAAAGCCGCCTCTGCATCCAGAGAAACTATTGTTGTTTCCAGGTTATTGATGGTAGAGTAATCTATTATATTGATTAGCCTGTGCATGTTAACAGAGGAATATCTGCCTTTTATAAAGCCTGTTTGATCAGGGTGTATAATAAGTGGAGTTACTTTCTCTAACCTTGCAGCTAAAGCCTTGCAGATTATTTTAAGGTCTGCATTTATCAGTGATATGGGTCTGTAGCTAGATGAAGTGTGGATTCTTTGCCTGGTTTTAACAGTACAATGATGCTGGCAGAGTTCATGTTTCGGGGTAAGTAGCAATGTTCCTTTGTTTGTGTCACCATTTTGAAAAACGTAGGGGCCAGTATTGTCCAGAATACTTGATAGAACTCTGCTGGGAAGCCATCCGGTCCTGGGGCTTTTTTACATGGCCTATGTTTGAGCGCTTCATGTAGCTCCTCTGCTGTAAGGGGGGAATCTAAGGCTGTAACGTGTTCCTGCTGTAGTCCTGGGAGGTCTATATTATTAAGAAACTGATTTATGTCATTATCTGATGGATCTAATTGGGATGTATACAGATTTTTATAGAAGTCTCTAAAATGCTATTTATTGTGTCTGGGCCATGTATTATATTACCTGTTGGCTCTTTAACAGATAAAATAGTTGCTCTTTCTTTGTTTTTAGTTGACTGGCTAAAAATTTTCCATATTTCTTGCTGTGTTTAAACCTCTCCAAGCATAACCTTTGCACCAGAAACATCTGGTAACTTTCTTTTTTTTCCTCAATTATGTACACACTTTAAAGATACTTAATCATTTTTCATATTTTTATTAGCTGGGTTGACAGGGGTTTAACTAACTGGGTGCAAACACTTGGTTAACTTATATTGTCACCTTGTTAATTTGGTTTATTTTGTCACCTTATCATTTTGCTTTGCTTTCGGTTAAAGGTGGAGTATGTAAGATTTTCAATATTTTCAAAATAAATTAACTAATAAAATAACTACAATCATAATTAGATTGTTTTTTTAAAATGTAGGTTCCAGTCTGTCCATATTTGATGCGTTATTAAATTACAAGTTTAATTAATGACAAATGACAAAAAGCACTTTGTTTTACTGGTAGGCAAACATTTAAGAAGGGTCTTTGTCATTAATTAAACCTGTAATTTAATAACGCATTAAATCTCAAGACCTCCGTCCAGACCTCTGGCTTTCTCAAGACTTGTTCTGATGAGTCTCCATGACAACGAAAGACTTGTTTACAATTGGTATCAACTAATTAAACTCTCCCAAATCAGGATTATCAGTAAAACAACACATCAAATCCCAATGGAGTTGAAAAGAAAGTGAAGAGGATGCAGAGCGGGAGTGAGACAGAGGAGAAAGCGATGGAGGTTTAAACCATTTCCTACAACTGTTTTGATGGGTAACGTGAGATCGCTAGCTAACAAAACGGACAAGCTTGAGATGCTAACAAGGTCTCAGAAAGAAAACAGAGAGTGCAGTATTATGTGCCAAGACATGGCTGCATGAACACATCCCTGACTGTAATGTGTCTGTACCGGGCTTTAAAACGGACCGTGCAGACCGCAGTAGACAACACAGCGGAAAGCTAAAGGGTGGTGGAATTGCAGTGCTGGTTAACCAGCGTTGGTGTCATCCTGGACATGTTACTGTCAAGGAGAAGATATGCACAAGGGACATGGAACTGTTAGCTGTGAGCTTCCGTCCATATTATTTACCCAGAGAGTTTACCTGTGTTATTCTGGTAGCGGTTTATATAATACCTGGTACCGCACCAGACACAGCCTGTGATGTCATCAGCTCCGTCGTTGCTCGGCTACAAACACAGCATCCAAACTCATTCATGGCGATCTCCGGAGACTTCAACAACGTCTCCCTCTCTGAAACTCTACCAACATTCCAGCAGTTTGTCAGCTGCTCCACCAGAGAAAATAAGATTTTGGACTTGTTTTTACCTTCATATGCCAGGAAAGGGCAAAACATCATCTTTTTTTAGGTTAAAATTAAGTGGCTAAGAAAGAAACTGAGCATCTGCTAGTATAAGGCAGAGTTTATTCTACAGAGCATTATACACTTCACAGGCAACTGGTAATATATTGCTTAAGTCCATTCTATGTACAACATGCATTACAAAATAAAGTTTTTCTTTATCATGATTTCTTTTGCAAGACTTAAAACGAAACCTCATCAAAAGAATATTGGAGACAAATGAAAAATGTAATTCAGTAATTTAACAAAATATTTTTACACAAACTATTATAACTTAGCAGCAGCAATTATTTAGATAATATGAGCAGTTTAATTTTAAAGTTAGATTTGGCATTTTCACCTTGATTAAAAATACTTAGTTGTTTGATTACCTCACTTACATCTCTTAAAACTTAATTTCACAAATTTAATAAAAAATGTTTTTAAAGCTTTTTGGCCACTAGTGGCATTTACTCAACAGTAGGGAGATGGGAAAGGGGTATAAAGGGAAAGAAGAAGCACATTTAGCACATGGCCCTATGCTGGGAGTCAAACCTGAGCCAGCTGTGCAGTGTCTGTTTACAGAACTTTTGCAGTTGTTTGTTACTCCAAAGTAATAGCATAACAGTTATTAATGATATAACTCTTTTCTTCTCAGCTTGGTTCTGAACTGATGGAACTAATTTTCACTGAGGTTGCGCTAATAGATGAAAGCTATTGCAAACACTGCACTAGTGCGCAAAAGTTTCTATGCTTTTGTTTCAACAGAAAAACATAGACGGAAGGCACATTACAGATGGCTGAACAGTAAGTTCCATCCATCCATCCATCTTCTGCCGCTTATCCGGGGTCGGGTTGCGGGGGCAGCAGCCTAAGCAGGGAAGCCCAGACTTCCCTCTCCCCAGCCACATCTGCCAACTCTGCGGGGGGATCCCGAGGCGTTCCCAGGCCATCCGAGAGATATAATCCCTCCAGCGTGTCCTGGGTCTTCCCCGGGTTCTCCTCCCAGGGGGATACTTGCCCGGAACACCTCCCCTGTGAGGTCCAGGAGGCATCCTGACCAGATGCCCGAGCCACCTCAACTGGTTCCTCTTGATGCTGAGGAGCAGCGGCTCTACTCTGATCTCCTCCCGGATGACCGAGCTCCTCACCCTATCTCTAAGGGAGAGCCCGGCCACCCTGCGGAGGAAACACATTTCGCCTGTATACGAGATATCGTTCTTTTGGTCACGACCCACAGCTCATGACCATAGGTGAGGGTAGAAACGTAGATCAACTGGTAAATCGAGAGCTTCGCCTTCTGGTTTGCAGTGTCCAGTTCGTCTTGGTCCCGGTCTCCATCGTCTGTCTTGCTAAATGTTTGAAACACTACTCCTCCTACACCTTTTGTCTCACTTCAACCATTCAAGTATCAAACTCTTCAGGCCATTCAGGAGATATTTACCACAACTTTTGGTCTTTGTAACATTTAAACCATTCAAGTTTAGCCAAAAACGTATGTCAGCTCAGCAATTGGTCCATTTTCTGCACCGGTACACAGGTACGTAATGGTATGCAAGACATGGGTTCAAATCCAGCATTCAATGTTGGGCACCATGATGGTATGCTAGTTTTTGCACACAGACTGTTCCATCAAAGTGCTTAGTTTTAACTGCAAACTGTGCGGTGAGTGTTGACTGT
This sequence comes from Telmatherina bonti, assembly GCF_933228915.1. Taxonomy (NCBI): domain Eukaryota; kingdom Metazoa; phylum Chordata; class Actinopteri; order Atheriniformes; family Telmatherinidae; genus Telmatherina; species Telmatherina bonti. The sequence goes on along the minus strand of NC_136622.1, from coordinate 4,832,593 downwards.
TTGCAAAAATAAAATAGTGTCTGTGCAATGTTTGTCTTGGAAAGTTGTACAACTAAGACAAAGTGTTAACTCAAGTTAAGAAAAAGCTTTGCAGAAATTACAGTTAAATATTAAATTTTTATTGTTAAAGTGCTTCAAATGGAACAAAGTTGTCTTTCCTGCTAGATGTTTGAAATGCTACTCCTCCCACACCTTTAGTTTCACTTCAACCATTCAAGTATCAAACTCTTCAGCTCATTCAGGAGACATGTTCTATAACTTGTGGTCTTTGTAACATTTAAACTTTTCAAATTATTTAAGTGTTTGTCAATTTTTTCAAATCCATTCCTGTGATTGAACAAAACGGGATGTAGCTCAGCAATTGGTCCATTTTGTGCACCTACACAGGTACACATCAGTATACAGCTCACATGTTCAAGTCCAGCATGGCATAAAATATTAATGCTCCTGCTCAGTGCATGAGCAATGGCTGTGGTGAAATAGTGGTAAAATGAATTACCTTATATTCATAATTTTGTGGGTCAAACCCAGATAATGGATCATGATAAATCTTGGCAGATGGTTATACTTCTCCTAATGCTTATGCTGACAAAAACTAACAAATCTTGTGCATTACTTCACTCATTTAAATGTTAAGCTCTTTTGCCAATTCCACACTGCAGTAAGCTTTAATAACATTCCATTTCCAATGGTAAAATATTTTAACACTTCTGTAAAATGCAGTTGAGAGCTGTGCTGGGTGTAGTGGTTATCTTGTTCAGATGTTTGTTGGTTCTAATCCAGAATAAATCAAGTTAGATAGTTGCACTGCTTCTCAAAAATGGCTGTGCAATTAGATATCAATATTCAACATAAATGGGCATTCACAGTTGCTCTTCTGCAAGAAGAGCCTTTGTCTAGTAAATAATATATTCTGGCTAAATCTACATGAAGCTGCTGCTGACTGTGAGAGATTCTGATTAGAACTGTTTAAAGAAACGCTCATTTTTAGACTGAAACTTGACTTTATCTGAGAAAGATATGAAAAAGCTGCCATGACATAATATGTCATTTAGTGCAGCATGAAACTGCTTTTTTTTTTTTAAATCAAGTTTGTTTTCTGAACAACTTTCTCTAAATAAACTGGTTGTAAGGATTACGCCTACTTGGTGGACTCAGCAGATCATGTTTGATGAGTGCTGATCACTCAGAAATGTTATTCCGAATATAAGAATGGTTTTCCTTTATTTCAGACAGTGGTATTTACATTAAAAACACAGGCGACTGCAGGTCAGTCATTTTCCAAAAATAAACCATGAAATAAAAAAAGAGGAAAAGGAAAAAGAATCTAACAGTTTTGCCTGAAAGTGAGTGGGAAGAAGAAGACTTATATCATCCCACCCCATTTCTACTTCCAGTATTTTACAGCAAATTCACTGACTCACAACAACAACAAACCTTTCCACTTACATGTCACTTTTTCTGAAATAGTGTTTTCTGGGCTACTTTTTCTGTCTTTAGAAAAAGGGTAAAAAAGTGAGAGTTTGGAGAGGAACCATGACACCTCTGCAATCAGTGGATAATCCACTCTTACTGTTCAGCACAATGTTTGTTCCGTCCTGTTCGTCTGTTGCCGAGACGAAAAGTGACAATAGATTCATTTTTAATGTTTCAATACTGTTATCAGTTTCATGGTGTGGAATTTCAGCAGCCAGATTACACTTACAAAAAACCTGTTAAACTATTTACCATGGCGATAATGAATTTCACCATTTTCATTAATGAAATAATCAAAATATGTTCATTTTGAAGGTCTTTGTTTAATTAAGGAACTTAAAACATCCCAAGTTCCTTTTGATTTTATTTCATTTTTCATAGAATTTACTTTTATAATATAGTTGCTTGCTTGTTCTAATATTGTTCATCTGACTGTAGGAATGTTTCATGTTTCACTTATTCCTGACAGGGAACTACCAACTCACCAGCAGGGGGCGATGTAATCTGCAGGGAAACTACCTGCAGAGGTCAGACACACCAACTCCCCCCAGCTTGGAGTTGATGCGCACCACTCTGAGAACTTCTTCTGATGCAGCAGAGATAAACCTCAGGAGGAAACGGTTCTGTTCAGGCTGAAATGTGGCCAAGAGGGAAATAAATCTGTAGACACGAAGAGATGAACTATTCCATCAAATGAGTCACTTGTTCTGTAAAAAGAGTTGATTCATTCCCAGTGAATGAAGTCAGGTCAGCAGAGCAAACAGCATGCTGCTTTGTTTTAGTAACTGATAACCTGCTGATCGACACTCCCAACACGTCTCCTCATCATCAGACTGAGACCACTTCTAAACATGTCAGGTTATTGACTTTTATTTTCTGGTGTTTCAGTCATTTCTCCTTCATCTGTTAAACAATCGGTTTAATATTTTTACATTTTCAGGATATTCCAGCCTGAAGTTGAACGTCTCCAGCTAGTGAGGACAAATATCTAAAATATACAACTTAGAACCACCGTCTTGTGCCAAGCGGATGGTCAAACTGAAGAAAAGCACAAATACATTTAAATACAGATTTCTACATGGACTGGGAGACGACGTGCTTCTCTGAGGGGTGCAGCTCTACGTGTGTGTGTGTGTGTTATGTGCATCAGGTTGCAGTTTATCAGTCATATTTCATTCTGCAGAGACTCCTCGTAGGAGAGGAGGTCAAAGTAAAGCAAAAGGAGCTGCATGGAGCTGCACTTCACTCTGCCTCCTAACAAAGATGATCTGGAACGTTGTTACTCCACGTTGCATGAATATATGTTGCTGCAGTTCAGCCAGTGTGTGTTTGGTGTTTCAGACTTGAGCTCCATGTTTCCCGTTCAGCTTAGAGCACCTGCTGCTACAAAGGTCTGCACGGCCCTGCTAGGAACAGTCAGTAAAGTACTTTTGAAATATCTGTTTTTATTACTGTTGTTGTGTCATCCAGTTTATCTCCTTTCAATATTTTTACTTTAGTTTTCAGTCAGTTACCTTAACTTGGCTGCACCTTTTAATGAAGGACGGAAAGTCTTCTGGTTTGTTTAAATGAGACCTGACAGTCAGCGACGCTGTTTTAAAACTCCTTTTTCTGACTGAATCTGGCATAACTTACAGAACTGTCTCATGAAATCCACAACAGAAGGAAAAGCAGAACACTCTGTGTTCAGAGAAGTCCCGACGTAGAACTGGTGGTACATGTAGAAGAGATGTAACGTCCTGGAAAACTGAAGCAGGACAAAGTTTCTATGATATCAGAGACAGCTGATATTAGCTGGAATGTAAACTGGAAGAAGGTCCACTCATCTGGTTGGCAACACACACCGGCGTGATGTTGAAGACACACTGCGCCTTGATGAGGGCCAGAGTCTCCAGAGAGACCAGGAACCCCATCCAGAGGAGACGTGCACAGACAGGAAGGTGCAGACTACCAGATGTGCATGAAAGCAACTGGACTTGAGTTTTCTTCCAGACGTTCCTCCGAGCAGCTTCCTCAGGTCTAACTATGTGGTGGAACACCTGGTTTTATGTGCTTTAGGACCTCAGTGGATCATAGGAACTCAAAACACTGTGCTCCACCCACTGAGGTCCTAAAGGACATATTAAACTGGTTTTCCTCCAGTAGAGAACTGAAGATTATATCTGTTAGGTTTAATATCATGGACAGTAGTTTAGTTTGTACTTTGTGTGGCTGTGTGAACGTTACAGAGCATAAAGAGATGCTGTTTTCCAGCTGCACGGTGGGTGCAACCATCTCTCACACGGCTGGATGGTGATCTGTCTAACTCACATTCTGTTACCGTTGTAGGGAGCTGCAGACGACCTCTGGCTTCTCCAGGGTACGTCTAGTTTATCTCTGTAGCCAAATGTCCTCATGTGCTTCCTGTATAACGTCTTCTCTGAGTTTCTCCAGCAATATGCAGATTCCACAATGGCGTGTGTGTGTGTGTGTGAGAGAGAGAGAGAGAGAGAGAGAGAGAGAGTGTGAGTGTGAGTGTGAGTAAAGCAGCCAATCAGAAACAAACTTCATCTTAAACAAGGTCTAACTTGTGACCCCTTTTTCCTGGCCAGTGGCGCTGCCATCAGTACTTTTCTAGACCCGTGTTTCTGTACCTGAAGTATAAATCCTTTTACCAAACAACAATACTCTGAATATGTGCCTTTATAAACAATAAGTTGCAAGCTTCCTTGTTTCCAGATGAATGATAAACAAACACAAGAGAGACAGAAGAGCAGACCAGCTGATCACCGACAGACTGATGCAACAACATGGAAGACCAGGAGGAGGCAGCCAGGCTGCACAGCGGCGCTACAGCAGCCATGTTTGTCTGCAAAACGCAGGAAAACTTTGGTTTCTAATGAAACGTCTCCCAGAACTCTCTAACTGGGAGAAGCATAGAGCTAAATCACCATCATCCTCCACGTGGTCACGTCCAGGTTGTTCCATCAATGTTCTTCTGAAACTAAGATCCATCCAGTCAGTTCGTCTGTTTCCTTCTGGTATCTAGAACCTTCATGTCTTCATCTAGAACTCACCATGTCTTCATCTAGAACCGCCATGTCTTCATCTAGAACCGCCATGTCTTCATCTAGAACCGCCATGTCTTCATCTAGAACTCGCCACGTCTTCATCTAGAACCGCCATGTCTTCATCTAGAACTCACCATGTCTTCATCTAGAACCACCATGTCTTCATCTAGAACTCACCACGTCTTCATCTAGAACCACCACGTCTTCATCTAGAACTCACCACGTCTTCATCTAGAACTCACCACGTCTTCATCTAGAACCACCACGTCTTCATCTAGAACTCACCATGTCTTCATCTAGAACCGTCATGTAAGGGAAGAATTCAAAAATGTGTTGCTGACAACGCCACCCAGGGGGAATGCTTCCCCTGGGAAACTGCTAACCAGAACACACTGGTCAGGCACGCAAATTCGTCACCACTCGGCAGAGACTGTTCAAGTTACAAAACAAAGTTTATTGAAACAAATTACAAAAATAATCTAAATCTCATTTAAAATCGCCAGGCTGCCAACTGAAATGGAGACAAAAGAAATGGGCCGTTGCAGCATTTAAACAAAAGAAGAAAACTTACAAACCAAATCACCTGTGCACTGCACCCCAAGTGAACAATTGTGAAGAAACCAAAACCCACCACCAGGGAAGGGAATACTGCCTCCGGCCCACAGCTCCTGCACACAGGATAAAAGTTAATACAATACTAATTAAAACAAAGCAAAAAAAAAACGAAATACAATAAACAAAATACACAACGAAAATATAATGGGTTAAAACAAACAATTATAAGGTGGGCCCAGAAAACAGGGCCAACCGCGTCCGGACAGAAGCCCCTCGCAGCACTCAAAGATGATGTGGGGCGAGCCGGGACATTAAACCAGAGCCCGGAAGGCAGCCGAACCGGTACGTGAGGTGGAGCCAAAACAGCAGGGCCGGGATCGCTTGAGATCCAAGGGGGGTTTGCATGTACCAGCCCAGCTAGAGATTAAGCATAATTAATATAAAATGATGCAAACTTATGCCACCAATTATGCCCACACATACCATCAAACTCACAGCACAGCAAACTCACAGCATCAGCGCAGTGGGGACAGAGGGACCACAGATCTGCAGCGTCGACTGTGAGCAATCTTATGGTGCGCCAATCTTGCCCCACATGAGCGACCAGCTCAACTACGAGTGAAAAAAAAAAGGCAAGCCGCTTAACATAAAGAAAACTGAGCGGACAAGGATCCGGTAGCAAGACTTACCTTTTTGATGGAGACAGATCACGCCACCGTCAACCCACCGCAGCCAGACAAAGCCAGAGAAAGCCAGAGAAGGAGATGACAACAGGAGTTTCACCTGCGCTTAAATATCTGCGCTGTACTGCCAATCTGTCAACATGCGACACTCCGGCAGCACAGCGCCACGTAATGGCCTGGTGGAAGAGGACCTCCGGCCACATATAGAACCGCCATGTCTTCATCTAGAACTCACCATGTCTTCATCTAGAACTCACCATGTCTTCATCTAGAACCCACCATGTCTTCATCTAGAACTCGCCATGTCTTCATCTAGAACTCACCATGTCTTCATATAGAACCGCCATGTCTTCATCTAGAACTCACCACGTCTTCATCTAGAACTCACCACGTCTTCATCTAGAACTCACCACGTCTTCATCTAGAACTCACCACGTCTTCATCTAGAACTCACCACGTCTTCATCTAGAACCGCCATGTCTTCATCTAGAACCGCCATGTCTTCATCTAGAACCGCCATGTCTTCATCTAGAACCGCCATGTCTTCATCTAGAACCGCCATGTCTTCATCTAGAACCGCCATGTCTTCATCTAGAACCGCCATGTCTTCATCTAGAACCGCCATGTCTTCATCTAGAACCGCCATGTCTTCATCTAGAACCGCCATGTCTTCATCTAGAACCGCCATGTCTTCATCTAGAACTCGCCATGTCTTCATCTAGAACTCGCCATGTCTTCATCTAGAACTCGCCATGTCTTCATCTAGAACCCGCCATGTCTTCATCTAGAACCCGCCATGTCTTCATCTAGAACTCGCCATGTCTTCATCTAGAACCGCCATGTCTTCATCTAGAACTCACCATGTCTTCATCTAGAACTCACCATGTCTTCATCTAGAACTCACCATGTCTTCATCTAGAACTCACCATGTCTTCATCTAGAACCGCCATGTCTTCATCTAGAACCACCACGTCTTCATCTAGAACTCACCACGTCTTCATCTAGAACCGCCATGTCTTCATCTAGAACTCACCATGTCTTCATCTAGAACCACCATGTCTTCATCTAGAACTCACCACGTCTTCATCTAGAACCACCACGTCTTCATCTAGAACCACCACGTCTTCATCTAGAACTCACCACGTCTTCATCTAGAACCACCACGTCTTCATCTAGAACTCACCATGTCTTCATCTAGAACCGTCATGTAAGGGAAGAATTCAAAAATGTGTTGCTGACAACGCCACCCAGGGGGAATGCTTCCCCTGGGAAACTGCTAACCAGAACACACTGGTCAGGCACGCAAATTCGTCACCACTCGGCAGAGACTGTTCAAGTTACAAAACAAAGTTTATTGAAACAAATTACAAAAATAATCTAAATCTCATTTAAAATCGCCAGGCTGCCAACTGAAATGGAGACAAAAGAAATGGGCCGTTGCAGCATTTAAACAAAAGAAGAAAACTTACAAACCAAATCACCTGTGCACTGCACCCCAAGTGAACAATTGTGAAGAAACCAAAACCCACCACCAGGGAAGGGAATACTGCCTCCGGCCCACAGCTCCTGCACACAGGATAAAAGTTAATACAATACTAATTAAAACAAAGCAAAAAAAAAACGAAATACAATAAACAAAATACACAACGAAAATATAATGGGTTAAAACAAACAATTATAAGGTGGGCCCAGAAAACAGGGCCAACCGCGTCCGGACAGAAGCCCCTCGCAGCACTCAAAGATGATGTGGGGCGAGCCGGGACATTAAACCAGAGCCCGGAAGGCAGCCGAACCGGTACGTGAGGTGGAGCCAAAACAGCAGGGCCGGGATCGCTTGAGATCCAAGGGGGGTTTGCATGTACCAGCCCAGCTAGAGATTAAGCATAATTAATATAAAATGATGCAAACTTATGCCACCAATTATGCCCACACATACCATCAAACTCACAGCACAGCAAACTCACAGCATCAGCGCAGTGGGGACAGAGGGACCACAGATCTGCAGCGTCGACTGTGAGCAATCTTATGGTGCGCCAATCTTGCCCCACATGAGCGACCAGCTCAACTACGAGTGAAAAAAAAAGGCAAGCCGCTTAACATAAAGAAAACTGAGCGGACAAGGATCCGGTAGCAAGACTTACCTTTTTGATGGAGACAGATCACGCCACCGTCAACCCACCGCAGCCAGACAAAGCCAGAGAAAGCCAGAGAAGGAGATGACAACAGGAGTTTCACCTGCGCTTAAATATCTGCGCTGTACTGCCAATCTGTCAACATGCGACACTCCGGCAGCACAGCGCCACGTAATGGCCTGGTGGAAGAGGACCTCCGGCCACATATAGAACCGCCATGTCTTCATCTAGAACTCACCATGTCTTCATCTAGAACTCACCATGTCTTCATCTAGAACCACCATGTCTTCATCTAGAACCGCAATGTCTTCATCTAGAACTCACCATGTCTTCATCTAGAACTCACCATGTCTTCATATAGAACCGCCATGTCTTCATCTAGAACTCACCACGTCTTCATCTAGAACTCACCATGTCTTCATCTAGAACCACCATGTCTTCATCTAGAACTCACCATGTCTTCATCTAGAACTCACCATGTCTTCATCTAGAACCACCATGTCTTCATCTAGAACCGCAATGTCTTCATCTAGAACTCACCATGTCTTCATCTAGAACCACCATGTCTTCATCTAGAACCGCCATGTCTTTCTCAAAGGGAAGTGTTGTCATCACCAACACAGGCGTCCGGAGTGACGATGTGCACCCGAAGGAGCACTTTAATAACGGCGTCACAAAAATCCTGAACACAGTTATACACAGTGCTCAGACCGACTCCAAAAAGATGGCTTATTGTCCTGTATTCGCCACCGGTGGCAAGCTTCCAGAGGGCAATTGCAACACGTTTTTGGGCAGGGATGCTCAGACGATAATTGGTGTCCTCTTTCGAAAGACTGCCTTTGGTTTGATTGCAGATGTACTGGTAAGATTCCCTTGATACATGGAGGTTTTGCACAAACTGCTGCGCAGTAAAACAATGGAGTCCCACCAGTATGCTGTGCCCAGACGGCTGGAGACCTCCTCATTCCGATCCGTCTGAATATCATCTGAAAACGGACATAATTGTCACTTGTTTGCTTAGTAAGTATGTCATCTAAATATAAGCAGCACTTGCTAAGCTGAGATGTGATCTGGCACAAGGGTTTTAAGTTGGTTTTATCTTTTATTGCATTTTTTTGGTGTGTTTTTATTTGCTGTGTTTTTATGCATGCAAACTTAACCCCCCTCGTTGCTATAGTCACCGGACTCCATGATTGAATCAGCACACCTGCTGCAGTTCACCTGCTGGTATAAAAAGGGAAAGAGTCATGGAGCAGAGGGAGCACCTTGTTTGGAAGAAGCTGCACGCGGGCATCGCTGACACACTGGGAGAAGAAGCGTCGAGGCAGCCGACACGTAGCGGCAGGTCAGGGGCTCCACCAGCCGTGTTTCCCAGTGTGTCAGCATCAGGATCTGGACCAGCCGGAGGGGTCGGACGAGTGAGTGTGTGGCGACGTGGAATACACGCATGGGCAGAGGAGAACTCTGCCTGCCGTGTGAGTATCGTAGCCACACCCTATCTAAGCAGCTTAAGGCTTCCGCGTAGAGTACCCTCCGTGCTGGAGTATGTTTTTGTCCTTTCAGGTAGCCTGGTGCGAGCCGTCATGCGAGATCCCCGGTTTTAATGGTGGCCTCGCCAACACCCTGCAAGACTCTCCCTATTCCGGGCCTGGATGACACCATGTTTTATTTTTAACCGGTTTTAGCCCGTTTAATTTTTATGGAACTTTTTAAGATTTATTTATTTATTGGGCATTTTTTTAAAACTGCTTTTCATTTAAAATAAAGTATTTTAAAACTAACTGGCTTGCTGTAATCCTCCTTGGCAATAGTGTGCTCCACCAGATCATTTATTTTATTATGATCGTACCACCATTACACATGTTGTAGCTAACAATGGCTACTAGTATAATAACAATAATTAGACGGAATAATTACCCTTCTCCATAGATGTAGTTGCCGTTCTCTGCGTCTGATAAACGCGGACGTAGAACCGTTAAGGGATTGGTTGCCCATCTGTGATACCCGACACAAAACTGGAAGGCCAAGAGCAGAGCTTGCAGGAGAACCACACACACCTCCATTGTTTTTTTTTTTTTGTTTGTTTTTTTTTTTTTGTCTTGTCCAGCATTTAAGCAAGCAGACTGATGTTCTGGATGCTGTGTTCTGCTGAGCAAATTTATTTTGCCAAGGGGAACTTTTGTAGATGTAATGATCCCCTTGTATTTCTTGATTCTTATTTTATTTTTCAATTTGTTTTGGATAATAGCTTGTATTACAGAGTTTATGCTGCTGGACCGGAAAGGACAGGAAAGGGGCAGAAAGAGAACAGAAAAGAGAACATAAAAAAACAAAAAAAAAAACAAAAGAAAGAGATCAATGCATACATGTATATGCACATACATACCCACCTACATATATATGTATATACACTCGCACATACATTATATATATACATATATACATACATACATACATATACACATACATACACATGCATACACACACATGTACACATACATGCATACATAAAGATAGATATACATACATACATATACACATACATACACACACATATATATATATATATATATATATACATATACATACTCACATACATACACATACATATACACATACACATACACACACATACACATACATATACATACATACACATACACTCACACATATGCATACATATATACATATCCATACACATACATACATACACATACACATACACATAAGTACACACACATACCCACCCACACACATAAATATATACACCCACACAAGCCAACTCTAGATTCGTGGAGAACAAAACCGTTGACAATCATGAGGACCAGAAACTAGCAAGTTAAGTCAAAAAGACAGAAAGAGAGCTACCTGCTGTTAGTGAATAAACTTGCTGGATGACTCAGTGACTGTGACACATGCAGAACATTCATGCAGAACATTCAGTGGAACGTGTTTAGAGAAGAGTGATCATGCCAATGTGACCCCGCCCGCCTACAGCTAGAGGAAGGCCAGGAGAACCCAGAGACCCGGGTAACCGACAGTCACCCCCAGGTACAGATCCCAACCCCCCCACTCCAGAGCCAGCCATGCATCTGCCCAGGAGGTGGCGAAGGAGGTGCCCAACCAGAGTCCCCCGCAGTCAGGGGGAACAGGCCCCAGCAGGCCCAGGCCGGCAAGGGCCGATCCCGCCGGGCACCGGCCACCTAGGGCAGACAGAGCGCAGGCCCCAGGGCCCCAAGAGCCTGTGAGCAGCCCCCCGCCCCCGCAGGCAGAGGGCCCAGCCCACACCGACGGAGGACCAGGATCCCCAGACCGCCACCCAGCGGCAGCCAGGTCGCACCCCAGCGCACCAGCTGCGCCCCCGGGTACAGGACACCACCCCCCCACCACCAAACCACACACACATATACATGCATACCCCCCCCCCCCCCCCCCAAACACGCACTCCCCTCTCAACCCCCATCCATACAACCCTCTGCAATCCATGCACATCATCCATCACATACACAACCCCACCCCACCTCTACTCACTCACCCATACCAAGTCACACGAACCCCAATCGCCCCCGCCCCCACACACGCTCACCCCCCCCCCACACACGCTCACACCCTGCCACCCCATCCCTCTACTTCTACCCAACCACACATGCCCCACCAAACACCCCTCCACCACCCATAGCCCCCCTCCAAACTTCACCCTCACTCACACATCCCATTCCGCATATACACCCCCCCTACACACACACACACACACACACACACACACACACACACACACACACACACACACACACACACACACATACCCTCACTCCTCCAACACAGGCACACCCCAATACAACCCACGCGCCAACATACCCCTCCACACACACATCTACTCATCCTCACACATCCCTATCCCCTACTCACCTATATCCCCAACCCTAATCCCCCCCCCAGCCATCCCACCATCCATCTGTAACCCCATACACCCACTCCCACACATCCTCACCTCACCCCTCCATCATGTCCCATGTGAGATACCTCAGAGGGGGCAGAGGACAGGATGGCCCCGATCAGGGCCCCCATAATTACCGCCCACCACTCCCAGCGTCCCCCCCACCACCCCACAGATGCAGCCGACCCAGCACCCCCCCAGGGCCGGCGACAACCCTCCTACAGCCAGGCCAGCCCAGACTTAGGCCTAATGGACGGCACTCTTCCCCCCCCCGTACCCCCCCCCAGTAAAGCCCCGAGAGCAGGGGCATGAGAAGACCCTATCGTCCCTGCCTCCCCCCCGCTTATGACTGATTGTGAAGTATGTATTAGTTGCAATTAAAACTGAGGGAAGTGCCACGCGGTGTTGGGAGAGGGACCACCTAAGCAGCCCCGCCCACCATACACCGCATGCTCTTCCCCCCAATCATGTGAGTCGTCAGTGTTTTGGTGTTTGGTGTCTAAGTGTAATTAAAACTGGGAGGTGAGCCGAGGCTGGGTGCAGCGATCAAGACCACCTTGATGGCCTTTCTCACCACCCAGCGCCACGTGCACACCTCCCAATACCCTGCCTGTGTGTGATGGGGAGCGGGGAGGAAGAGGGGTTGAGGGATTTAAGTCTGGAGGAAAGTGAGCTTTCCTCCAGAAGGTGAGCCGCCCGCGGCACTGGGCATGCCCCCTACTCCCAGGGCCCCCCAAGGACCAGGACAAGCCGGGGACAGCCATCCCTGTAACCAGAGCCTTCGGCGACTCTAACCAGAGAGTCATCACCGACCCAAGAGGGGACCAACTCACCACATGCAGAAGGGGGGCACGAGGACAAAGAGGAGGCGGGGCGGCAGAAGGGGAATCCCAGACCGATTGTCCACCGCCCCCTCACTCACAGAGGACACCCCCACCTGGGGACATGAAGTCCCCCCTTGTCCACACATCGGCACTTCACACTGTCTCAGCACACACCTACAGCCACACACACACACACACACTTCCGGACACATTCAGGTCCACCCAGCCACCCGTTCAGCCCACCCTTAAAACCATCCTCCTGACCCCCACGTCACATCCAAATCTCCCCCACTCCCATCCATCATATCTACACTTATCCACCAACCTACCACACACATGCACCACCCACTCCCCCATACATACACACCTCCATTGTTTACTTTTTCTGCCAGAGCACTTCTTCCTCTTTTGGGGGGGGGGGGGTATCCAAAACGTTTTACATGACGCCGCACCGACCAGACTCTTTGGGTCGAAACCAAAACCAGTTCTTTGAGCCGGAGCTGAACCAGCTAAGCACTGGCTCTAGCACCAGGTCTTCGTTGGTTGAAAAGCCCTAACAGTGGTGCAGCGGTTAGCACTGTGGCCTCTAAACAAGAAGATTGCTGATTCAAGCTTCGGCTGGGGGAGGCTCTAACAGCGGCCTTTCTGTGTGGAGTTTGCATGTTCTCTCTGTGTATGCATGGGTCCTCTCTGGGTTCTCCATATTCATCCCACTGTCCAGACATGCATGTTAGATTTATTGATCACTAAATTATCTATTCTTCTGCTTTAGTGTGACATGTTTTAAACCAGGAATCTCTGCCAACTACTTCAGGTGAGCAGAGTTTTCTATGAGACGATGCTGATTTAGTGAAACAGCTGCTGTATGTGATAGTTGGTTAGTTTCCAAACTAACCTACAGGCCTTTCTTGGTATTCAAGATGAAAAGCCACCAAGTGTTGTGACTTGTCTGGCTTCATACTTTATAATATCAGATAATAATATTTTGATACAACACACTGTGGTCTCTTCATCACTCTCTATTGGTTACCTGGTCAGGCAGGAGCAGATATGCTCCATATTTTCTTCTGTGTTTTTAGGACTTGAAGTCTTTTATTGATTCATCATTGTGTCCCATTGGGACTTGCACAAATTTGTCCATTGCTGCTGTGCCATCATAACTTTGGCCCCCCAGTTTGGGAACCACTAACTTAACCCATGAAACCAAACGGGCCAAGCTGAACAGAGCAGGTGATGAAGATGGGAGAGATAAAATAAACTTGTAGCAACAAAGAAAATGAAGGAAGGTGAAGTGGGCGGTAATGACTGAGTCAGAACCAGACTCCACATGTCAGTGCTCTGGTTTTAGGGATGAACCTTCACCTTGGAATCTCATGTGGGCGGTGTGATGAAATCCTACGTGTCTCAGTGACTAACCACGATGTGAAGGTTTGTGGTGCTGCTACACAGAAATGGTAGGTATGGATTCTGGCTGACTGGAACCATCTGCTTTGTGAATATGGAAATGGGACTCTGTAACTTCCCCTCCTTTGTTTTATGAACTGAAACCAATTAGTTGGATCTCAGTTCCCTCAGAACTGATAAAACAAAACAAAAAAAAAGAAACCATCACTAAAACAACCAGCAATGAAACTGGTTTGTTTGCAGGTTTCTCATTTTCCTCCGTGTGTCCAGATGATATTATATTCATCTGTCTTTTACATTGCCATAGTCGTTAGGTCAGTTTGTCCAGTAGGAGGCAGTGCTGAGCTCAGACTTAACTTCTGTGGTTTTTCACTGATTGGTGACAGTAATTGTTGTGGATCCTGTTCCTTTGTGGGCAGTCCAGCATCCTGGCAGTTAGAACAGCACCTATACCTCATTGGACAATCAGCAGAAGTATTTAAGACCAGCTCAGCTTGCCATTCATTGCCAGATTGTTGATTACCCAGCGGTAACAGCTCTCGGCCCTGAGATTATTTCTCATTTTTGTTTGCGAGTTGGCTAACCTGTTGGTGTCTTATCCTCATCAGAAGATCCTGGTCTGCCTGCCTGTCCATCCATCCGCTTGCCTGCCTGCTTACCTGCTGTCCTGCCTCACTATGTTCATCTCCTTGACAATCATCTGGATTTGGAGAAATCAAATAAACCTTTTTGGATAACAGAACCGCATCTGCATTTGGATTCAGATTGTTTCTCTACCCCTCAACAGCAATGCACCGCTGTAACATTGTTTACAAAAACACAAGAAGAAGAAAAATAAAGCTCCAAAGTTTTCTGCTGTTTTCTTCAACTTCTTTTTCTGGTTCTTTTTTTTTTTTTTGGCAGGTTCTGTGTGGTCTTCTTCCTGCTCCTCTTCTTCTCTGGTTTGTTCTTCCTGTCCATTTTCTCTAGTTTCACTGGCTGTGAGTCAGTTCAACTCAACGTGATTTCTGGTGGTATTGCTCCATTTTCTGCATCAAGCAATCCGTCCGTCTGTGTATCCGTCTTCTGCATTGAGCTTAAATGACAGCATGGTTGGGAGTGGTCTAGCCATCCCTTATCATTACATTTATCATAAATTAAGACTTTTGGCCTGATTTAAAGGTAGAGAGAGTGTTTGACTCCCCAGCCCAAACTGGGAGCTGGTTCCATAAGGAAGGGGTCTGATAACTGAGGATTCTGCCTCCCACTCTGGAACCACAAGTAGACCTGCAGTCTGAGAGCAAAGCGCTCTTTGGGGAATGTTTGAGACTCTGAGATCTCATAAAATGGAGCTCTGTCACTAAGAGCTTTATGTGAGGAGAATAATTTTAAATTCTACTCTGGATCCAACAGGAAGCTGATGCTGGCGATATGTCCTGTTGCCATCAGACCCCTCGCTGCAGTGTTTTGGATCAGATGGAGACTTTACAGGGCATTTTTAGGAAAGATTAATAATAAGGAATTACAACCATCCAATCTGGAAGTAAGCAGATGATGGAAAGGTTTCAGCAACTGACTGGTAAACAAATTTATCAATCAGATTTATCCGAGTGGACTCTGAGGGTCTGGAGGACAGATGGTCATTCCTCTGACTAACGCCTGGATCATCCTGTTTTCAGCTGCAGACTGTTAGCAGAGATATTCCGGTCCATCAGCAGCAGGACAGAAAGGATCAGAAGATCCCAAACATGATAGAAGATAAAATTACTGATAAATACATATACAAGAAGAATAAAAAAAAAGAAAAGCTTGGAAATTATTTACAATAAATACGATAAGAATAATAATAGTCTTTTATAGTGAAATGTGGGTTTTTGTCTACTGGGAGCTGTGCTGGTTTCCAGTCAAACTGCAGCAGGAAGGACCTGGAATAACTCCCCTTCCTACATCTGGGGTGAAGGAGTCTGTCTCTGAAGGATCTCTGCAGTACTGTCAGTGTTATATGATAACCCCACTGAGATGGAGGGTTCACCAGGTCACATTTATGGACAAATGGCTCCTTTTGGCACGGTCCAGCAGCAGTAGGATACTCTGCTGCGGCGGCAGGAAGAGGGGCGGGGCTTAATGAAGCCCACAGGTAGGATGGTAAAACTCAGCAGCGTCCATGTTGCCGCTACCTGCTCATTGTCCCATAGTCTTCACCTGTGCTCCATTTCACATGCAAATCCCTGCTCCATGTGTCCTGGCTGGTTCAACCGGTCGCGCCTTCATCTCCTCCCTCCTCTCTGGATAACTGGTGGTCCAATCACTGCTGGCTCTGCCAACCACCAGGAAACAAAGACACCTGCAGTCCTCCAGTCGGTGGCAACTGTTAGCTCAGCAGTCTCTGCTTGGTCGGACCGTGACTAGTGTGTAAATAGTGTGTGTAGACAGCTCAGGTCTGTTTCTGACCATAGTGTCGTATTGTTTTGTGTCTCCAGTCGTGTTAAAACTGCTTGGCTTTGAGTTCATGTGGAACTGCTGAGTTTGGTTTTATGACCAGAGAGATGTCGCTGGGCGAAGCCAGAAGAGGAGTTAACGGTGAGACTATTCCCTCATTCATCCTCAGCCCAGCAGCATCATGTGGTCAAATACGGTTGTTTGTTTGTTTTCTTTTTGATGATTAATGCTAAAATCATTCCAGACATCTGACGCTCCAAACCGTGGTGGAGCCGGAGGATTTCCAGCGGGATGGCCTGGATGGATTTCTGATCATTTTGGTCACAACTTTAATTCATAACTAAAGAAATACTGTATTTTATTTATTATAAGGCACATTTCAAAGCTGTTTTATTTTCTAAAAAACTGACGCTGCGCCTTTAAACTCGTGCGCTTTACTGATTTCCAACATCTAGTGTCAAAAATGAAGTGAATCAAATGAATCTGGAGCTCACCATCATTCCAGGAGGATTACCAGAAGAAGTCCAACTCCTGGACATCAGCGCAAACTGCAGGTTTAAAGTTGTGAGCTGCATTGTAGAGATGGATGAGAGACGGCGAACACACCTTTATGAAGACTGGGAGGCGGAGTCAGTTCCACCACCATATGTGAATGGATCATGGATGCCTGGCCTGACGGATCTCCTTTCACTGTAGTCCGAGCTTTTGCAAAAGCTGCAAAAGGGTGCAAAAGTATCATTGCTGAACACCGACCCGGCAGCGAGATAAGGACGAGAGAGAACCCGCATGTTTGGTGGAGAAATTGTCCAAATGTTTCATTCAGATACAGAAGATGAAGACTTTGATGGATCTGTGACATCAGACTGATCAAAAATAATGTGTGTTTTTTAAATACGTACCGTAGTTGAATAAAGTTCAACCAAACTCATTATTTTGGTTTCGTTACTTTTACTTTTGTTTTAGCATGCGTCCAATAAGGCAGAGCGTCTTCTGTATGACTTCAGAGCAGAAACAGACTCCGTAGTTGAGGCTGCACCTTATAATCTAGAGCGCCTTGTAGTCCGAAATACACGGTAGTTTTATCCAAGTTATGTGTTATTATATTCAGCATGGACTGCGATGGACTGGTGATCTGTCCAGGGTGTACCCCCCCTCTCACCCAAAGCCTGCTGGGATAGGCTCCAGCCTCCCCGCGACCCTTCATCGGACTCAGCGGGTCGGATAATGAATGAATATATATATATATCCAGCATTGTAACAACATGAGGACAGACTGAGCTGCTCTAAACTAGCTTAGCTTCTGCATCATCTGCACTACTTACCACTGGCTTCATCTCTTCTGTCTGCCTGTTCTTCTTTGTTTTTCTTGGTCGCAGACAGAAACCTGCGTTATGATAAACTCTCTTTGTTTACATCTTTACGGAGAGTCCGGCAGGTGGAGGTGGGACATTTAGGGAGTCCTGCTCCGTCCAGCGGAGTTAACTCTCTACACTGTGACTGCTGGGTAGCGGGTTAAAGTAGTCGTGGGTCCGAGCATTTGCACGGTATGCCTGTTGGCGAGCAGTGCCTCTGATGATGTCACTGCTCTGTCAGTCTCTAACTCCGCCGTTATCTGTAAACAGGAAGTGTTCACGGCTTGTCTGGAAGCGCCGTTGCAGCGGAGGAAGGGTTCCACATGACGAAATAAAGTCATGCATGCTGGGGGTGGCCGATAAGGGGGGGGGGCAGGATTAGACTGGGGGTGGCCACCCAAAGCCACCCTACCCCTCCGCCCCTGGATACGGCGAGGAGGTGACACACACACAGAAACTATTTCATACTGTATACTGGAGGTTTACATTTATAAAGAATATTTCCGTCATTAACATTAAACATTTTTATTTCTAATTATTACTTCTTGTGAACTTTTTATATCAGATGTGAAGCCGTCATAATTCCAGCTTATAGGTCTAATAATTAGTTTCTACAGATCTTCTTATCATTGTTATTTATCAAAAGGACATTTGACTTTATGTTGGTTTAATATGCAAACTGACTGTTTATGCATCTTTAGAAAATCCTGCACATCATCCATCCACTGTGGAAACCTCTGCACAGTCCTTCATCATCCCAGTTGGAAATAGCTGGGAACGCCACAGGCTGAGTCGATTTACAACATAAACTCAGGAAATGAAAATAAGGAAATAAGAAGAAAAACCAGCTCAGACTGGATTCAAACCGAGGTCTTGTGGTTGTAAATCACGTGGTTCAGACTCATAAGACTCATCTCTTAGTGTCGCCTATAAACGCTCCAGCTGACATTTAGTCATTTTCCAGAGGTTTCGTACAAAACAGCAGATTTTAAGAAGCAGAATTTTCCACAGAAACATGTTTTATGTTGTTTTGTTCCTCAGCATATCCACATGCTATCCAGCCTTTATTAAATTCATTTGTAACCTTGTTGATTATGTATTTTCTCTTCTTTTTCACTTGATTGTAATCAGAGTTGGACAACTTCAGACAACTTTTTCATCACAGATAAGAATCATTTATTTCCATCCAACTTGAACTGAAGATGAAATAAATCAGGTCAAAATAAAAGCAGAATATTTCAGCATGGAAACGTGTTCTTATTACAGAGTTTTAATGCCGTCTCTTTTCTTTTTCTGTCTTCAGCTGCTGATGTTTAAAACATCTGCATTCACCAGGTTTTATCTGTATGATATGAGGCTTCATGTAGCACCCTGATCTCACATCCGACCAGGACAGTTTGATTTTCACACTTTTACATCCCTCATCTTAACATTTATTTACATCTCATGTTTTTAGTATTGTAATGTGGGTGTGTCGGACGAGAAGTTGATCACTGCTGCTGCTCACCTGGGGGGGTGTGGCGAGATGGATTTGCGGCTGCAGCAGAGGAGAGAAAAGGGAGACTGAGAGGAGCGACGGGAGCGGGACGACGGTGTGGCTGTCTGTCGGCGTTTGACAAGCATTGTCTGAGCTCAGCTGCTGTGTACGTGGCGGCACTCTGGTGGGGGGGTGCTGTTCGCAGCTTATAGTGCTGCTGGCAGCGAAGACAGCTGACTAGGGGAGCTGCGTTCCTGCGATTAGGAGGGGAGGCTGGATGCCTCCTTTAGGTAGTTTGGGTCCGGGGATTAGTAAGTGCCTGGGCGGTGCATCTCCGAGCTCCTTCGTCTGTTTCGACAACTGAATCCACGCAAAGACATCAACACACAGAGTGGATCAGGCCTGCCAGTACACCCTTCGTGGCAGTCCGGCAGACTTTACTCCTTCCGCCCCACGGGAGGGTCTTGTCGTCAGACCGGGGCAGGATAAGTCACCATTTTCTATTCTGATAACTTTTTTTTGTATTTGTTTATAACTTTTATTAAGTTTTTATATCTTTTATAAGTCTGGGAGCTGTCATTTAAGGCGGTCAGTCAGACGAGCAACGCTTTACCTTTCTGACGTCATATGTGGGCGTGACCTACTTTGTGTTCCTTAAAGGGGGGGTGTTTGGTGAATCCCCCGAGTGTGCTGTATGGTGTTGCTGTGCAGCTGTTCTTGTGTGCCTTTTTGGGTGTTAATAGCTCCTTTTTGTTTGTAGTGTTTGCACGCAGAACGTGGTGTAGTGCTCTGCCTTCTGACTCCTCCATTTCATCTGCAGGTCCCAGACATTATTACCGGATCAACATTTTCCTAATAAAGTCTGTTGTGTATACATATAAACTGTTGTGGTGGGTACTCTCTAGCCTCTGACACCGGACCAGACCGGGTTAATAAAGGTGATGGCAGCGTGATAAACAGAAATCTTATTACAGTATCAATGCTGACAGTCAGAAACACCTTTTACTGAGTTTATGTCTCCAGATAAATAGATTAAAACACTGAGATTGAAAATAAAAAGTATTTAATGGGACATTCTACTTAAAGAAAAAACATGTTATTGCGTTTGAAGGTTTAAGTTTGACATTGAGTTTGTTAAATAAACCTCCAACTTGTCTCGGTCCCCACACAGCTTTACATGGACTGTTTTACTCTCATGTGTCTTATATGTCCTGTAGTTCATATGATGTAGTTCAGGACTGTTCTCCCCAACCTCACACACATCATACAGTGGTTTTCTCTTTTATAAGCAGACTGTGTCTTGCAGAGTAAAGTCTGGAACATAAAGTAAAATAAAATAAAACTATTTATACATTCTCTGAAGTCTTATAAACATAAATACTTCATGCAACCAGAAGTGGCGCCTCTCTGTGGGTGGATCTCTTCTGTAACACTGAATTCTTTCACTTTCCACATCGACTGGATCTGGATCTGGACTGTTTCTTCTCGGTAAAATGTTTCATGTCTGGAAGCTTTTTCTCGGAGTTCTTCGTGTTTCCGAGTCGACTTGAACGTGGCAGAACTCCGACATGGTGGATGATGTTTTACTGTCTCTGCAGTAAGTAAAGCCTCTTATTCTGCTTCTAATAACAGTAGAAACAACATGAACAGTAGCAGGAAGATGAACATGACATGACTGAGTCAGAACATGTTAAAGTTTCATCAGCAGTAGAAAATAAGCCTTTCTTTCTTTTCATCATGAACGTTTCGTTGTAAACATGAAGAACAACAAGGCTGGAAACCGGAAGGAAGTAAAAGCCTGAAGGCGACATTTGTCTAAAATGTTTCTTCACACAGCGGGATAAAAACCTGCTGCCAAACTGGAACCTGCAAACTAAAAGCTGAACGTCTGCTGCTGGAAGAAACCAGCCTGTTGTTGGAGATACGCAGCAGACGGGGTGTGTAGGGCAGAGACTGTAGGGGTATGATTCTCGCTTAGGGTGCGAGAGGTCCCGGGTTCAATTCCCGGACGAGCCCTTTGGATTCTCGTTGTCTCTGCTTGTGGATTAGAGAGAAGAAAAAAAAAAAAAAAAAAAACCAAAAAACGCAGTAACATGATGTCAGGAAAGATTCTTAGGGTGGCTGTAGCTCAGTTGGCTTCAAACTGGAGGTGTGGAGTTTGCTTCTAGGTTTCTAGGCTTCCCCTGACTGTGCAGAGGTGGCAAGAACCTTGTCTATCGTGGATAAAACGCTAAATGACTATAGAGTAGGTGTGTGAGTGCGCACGCGCGTGTAGAAATCCCCTGTTGGGAGCAGGTTTGTTCTCCTGACAACTCATCTGACCTGAAAGCAGCTTTCCAGACGTCAGCCTGCTGAAATAATGAGCTGTTAGAGGAAACAAGACAAACAAGATTTCTAGATTCTGAGAACATGTTTATATAAAACTCCTCCTGCTCCAACAACGTGAACTTTGAACTCATCATGGTCATAATCTTCATGGATGACTGATTTTCTTTCAGTCTCAAGCAAAGGTTGAAGCTTGTTTCCAGTTTCTGACTGTAATCCAGATTAATTCCAGTTTACTGTCAGTCCTGAAACCTCCTGCTTTCTGTGGTTTCTGTAGAATTTCTACACATGAACAAAACTCACTATTTCATCACTTCAGAAGTAAACCAAAGTTTTTATTTAGTCCAGAAGACCCGTCATACTCCCTGCTGTTGGTGAAGAACACCGAGTCATGAAGAGGCAAATATTTCATCCTAAACTCGTCTGAATATGTTCAGCAACCAGACACACACTCAGGAAGAAAACACTGCAAAGCTCATTGTGTTGCTTCAGCAGGCGATGCTCAACACATATTTACAACACAACAATAAGTCTTCATCTAAACAAGCTCAAACATGGTGTTCAGAGAGGGAGAGACCTGGTCTTTATCCATCATCAGCATCACCTTGTAGACCAGCTCTTCCTGAAGGACATGATCTGACTGGAGTTTATCCTACATTCATCCTGATGGACACATGATGGACGTGTAGGTCAGCATCACACATGGAAACAAGCAAAACCTGCACAGAAAGACCAACTTTGTGTTTCAGGAGAAAACAGGAAAACAAGCAGCTGACTTCAGACAAAAAGTAGTTCATTCATATACAATGATGCTGTTTTTTTATTCGTGATATTTAGAATTCATCATGATTTATGATTTATTTTATATGTATTCTATAAAATATTTATAAAATAATATATAATAATAATTATATCATGTAAATCTTCTATAAAATATAGCTGTATTATTTTCATTTCCTATTTATTAAAAGGCAAACACGTGTAATTACATTATGTTCAATTATATCATATTTATTTATCCTCCAGTGAGTGGAAACATACTGGATGACTCACTAACACCCACTGAAGTGGTTTATTTACAAAAAAAAAACAAAAAACATCTTCATTCATGGATATGCAAGAAAAAAGCAAATAGGTGTCCACTCTGTATGAAAGGGTTAAATGCTGATATTTCCAAGCTGGACTGAGTTAAATGTACTGTTACGTCTCCTGATCATTTCTTTCTGTCTGCAGATATCGATCGTCTCCACGTCATCTCATCCCAGATCCCAGAAGGATTCCACCTGCTGACAACATGAGTTTAGGAGGAAAACTTCAGGCTGCAGCTGTGCTGGTAAAACGATGTGTTGCAGTGAATAAACGTCCTCACAGCAAACATCAACATTATTAACACCAGCAGTGCTTTTCCTGCTCTGATCAGGGAAACGTGGCAGCAAATGGTTTTCACAGAAAGTTTGGATTTAACAGAAACCTGTTTTTTGTCCTTCGTCTGATTCTCTGATGTGCAGAAGTTTCAGTTTTCAGAAAAAGATCCTGAAGTTCATGAGAAAGGAGACACAGAAGCTGCTGTCCTGCTGATAAGACTGGTTAAGCAGTCGCTCTGCAGACATGCTTGTTTCTAAACTGGGTTTTATTTTAGTCTAAAAGATTCAGAATGAAACAGAAAGAAACCCGTCCACACTGTGTCCATAATGACTCTACATGCTCAGCGTTTGGTTTAGTTGTTCTGCAGAAGCTCAGGATGTTTCTCCAGTCTGCTCAGATCTCTGATAACCTCACACAGGTTTGCTCCTTAGTTCTCCAGGCGAGCTTCATTGAAGGGAACTACTTAAATCCCCACTGCTGAATGTTGAAATTAAATGAAAAATACTTTATTAATCCCCAAAGGGAGATCTAATATTGTAGTATATAATAATAACTAGAGGAGGTCTTGTTCCGGAGGCTGATGGCTGCTGGCAGGAATGATCTTCTGTATCTTTCAGTCTTACATCGGACCTGAAGAAGCCTCTCACTGAACACACTTTGTTGTTTCATCACTGTGTTGTGGAGAGGGTGTGAAGAATCCTCCATCATCTTCATCAGCTTGTGCAGCATTCTTCTTTGGACAATCAGCTCCAGCGGCTCCAGAGTTACTCCAAGCACAGAAGCAGCTTTCTGGATCAGTTTGTTGATTCTCTTCAAGTCTCTGGTTCTGATGCTACTACCCCAGCAGATGCTGCAAAGCTGACTGCACTCTCCACAACAGACTTATAGAAGATATGCAACATCTTGGTGCAGACGTTAAACCATCTCAGCTTCCTTAAGAAGTACAGTCTGCTCTGACCTTTCTTGTAGATGTAGTCAGTGTTGCATTTCCAGTCCAGTTTGTTGTCCAGCTGAACTCCAAGATACTTGTATTCCTCCACCACCTCCACCTCCTCTCCCAGGATGGAAACAGTGCTTTGTTTATTCTTCTTCCTCCTGAAGTCAACAATCATCTCTTTTGTTTTGCTGCTATTTAATATGAGATGATTGTCACCGCACCATTTAACAAACTGACTGACCAGTTCTCTGTACTCTGCTTCTTGTCCATCCCTGATACACCCCACAACTGCAGAGTCATCAGAGTATTTCTGCAGATGACAGGACTCAGAGTTGTACTGGAAGTCTGAGGTGTACAGAGTGAAGAGGAATGGCCAGAGTACAGTTCCTTGTGGTGCACCAGTGCTGCTGACCTCCATCTCAGACACACAACCTTTCAGTCTCACAAACTGGGGTCTGTTTGTGAGGTAGTCATAGATCCAGGTGGTTGTGGAGGTATCCACCTGGAATTTATGGAGCTTCTCACATAACAAAGCAGGCTGAATGGTATTAAAAGCACTGAGAAATGAAAGAACATGACCCTCAGAGTGCTGCCTGAATGGTCCAGATGAGAGTGTACTTTCTGGAGCAGGTATATGATGGCATCTTCAACCCCAAGTCCATTACGATATGCAAACTGGAATGGGTCCTGAAAGGTGTTTACTTGCTTGTTGAGGTGAGCCAGTAAGAGTCTCTCCAGGACTTTCATGATGTGAGATGTCAGGGCAACTGGTCTGTAGTCACTTGGTTCAGCTGGTTGTGTTTTTTTAGGCACTGGAACAAGGCAGGAGGTTTTCCACAACACTGGGACTCTATTTTGTCTCAGACTGGTGTTGAAAAGGTGCTGGAGAATCGGACATAGTTGTTTTGAGCAGGTCTTGAGAACTCTGGGACTGACACCATCTGGACCTGCAGCCTTGTTCTGGTTCAGTTTCTCAAGTTGCTTCTTAACCTGATTGCAGGAGACAAACAAGGTGGAGGTCTCAGGATGTCCTGATGTGGAGGGAGATGAAGCTGTGTTCTGGTCCATGACTGAGCTGCAGGGTGACAGATTGGAGGCGTGACAGGAAAGCAGTGGGCTTATGGAGGGTGTGTGGTCTGTTGGGCTGGAGGTAGGGGGTGAACTGAACCTGTTGAAGAATATGTTCAGCTCATTAGCTCTGTCCAGACCTCCATCAGGCTGGTCCCCCTTTAACTTGAAGCCGGTGATCTTCTTCATTCCAGACCACACATCCCTCAGGTTATTCTGCTGGAGCTGACTTTCTAACTTCTTCCTGTAGTCCTCCTTGCACTTCTTAGTCTGTGTTTTAAGTTGTTTTTGTGTTGCCCTCAATAACTCCCTGTCTCCATCCCTGAAGGCTTTCTTTTTGATGTTCAGCAGCTTTTTCAGGTCACTGGTGATCCAGGGTTTGTTATTGGGGAAGCACCTCACTGTTCTTGTTGGGACGATGCTGTCCACACAGAAGTTTATGTAATCTGTCACACACTCAGTCATGGCGTTGATGTCGTCTCCATGAGGTTCACAGAGGACGTTCCAGTCTGTAGCCTCAAAGCCTCCTCTAAGAGCATCTTCAGCTTCAGCAGACCAGATTTTGATAGTCTTTGTGATGACTGGTTGCTGCTGAACGATGGGCTTGTAGGTGGAGGTGAGAAGAACCAGATTATGGTCAGATCTTCCTAAAGGAGGCAGGGCAGAACAACTGGATCCATTATTCATATTTGCATAAAATAAGTCCAACATCTTATTTTCTCTGGTGGAGCAGCTGACAAACTGCTGGAATGTTGGGAGAGTTGCAGAGAGGGAGACGTTGTTGAAGTCTCCGGAGATCGCCATGAATGAGTTTGGATGCTGTGTTTGTAGCCGAGCAACGACGGAGCTGATGACATCACAGGCTGTGTCTGGTGCGGTACCAGGTATTATATAAACCGCTACCAGAATAACACAGGTAAACTCTCTGGGTAAATAATATGGATGGAAGCTCACAGCTAACAGTTCCATGTCCCTTGTGCATATCTTCTCCTTGACAGTAACATGTCCAGGATGACACCAACGCTGGTTAACCAGCACTGCAATTCCACCACCCTTTAGCTTTCCGCTGTGTTGTCTACTGCGGTCTGCATGGACCGTTTTAAAGCCCGGTACAGACACATTACAGTCAGGGATGTGTTCATGCAGCCATGTCTCGGTGAAGCACATAATACTGCACTCTCTGTATTCTTTCTGAGACCTTGTTAGCATCTCCAGCTCGTCCGTTTTGTTAGCTAGCGATCTCACGTTACCCATGACGATGGTTGGTAGAAATGGTTTAAATCTCCATCTCTTTCTCCTCTGTATCACTCCTGCTCTGCATCCTCTTCACTTTCTTTTCAACTCCATTGGGATTTCATGTGTTGTTTCGTTGATAATCCTGATTTGGGAGAGTTTAATCAGTTGATCCCGATTGTAAACAAGTCTTCCGTTGCCATGGAGACTCATCATACAAGTCTTGAAAGAGCCAAAAATATTCAGAAAAATCTCCCTTGCAGAACACCCCTGAACCGGCATGAAATCCTCAGAAAAAAGACCTAATTTGAGCTAATATTCATATAGGAAGAACTTTAAAAGTACTTTAAAAAAATTAAGAGAGCAAGTCCAAGCTCCTCTGTTTGCTGCCATCAGACGGCGCAATCTAGAATGGAAAGATTTGCTAGATTTTCTCAGCGAGGTGTCCCCTAACGGCGGCTAAATGGCTTCCATCTTTCATTCTACGTGGACTGAGGTCTCTCCACCCAGTAAAAGTCAGTCCGATAGTAGTACTTGTCTTTTTTCTTTCCTCTTCTATTTTTCCTCTTTCTTTTCCACACTTTTTCCAATAATCTCCTCTTTTATGGACATTCAAAAAGGCCAGTGTGTTGATATCCAGTTCCTAGCATGCGTGTGTGAAGTGACACTCAGCTGTAGAGTTGTGAAGCATCGGCTCCAGGAAGGTACATAATAAATGACTGTAGAGTCCAAACGAGTCAAAAACACATTTTTAAGGTCAGAAGGTTATTTTGTGCTTCTTTACAGAGGCTGTTTCACATTAAGCTCCTTAATTTCCACACAGCGTCAGGAATAAGAAGCATGTTCCTGCAAACGAAAACATGTTCATGCAGGATTGTCCAGAGGCTGCGTTTGCACATAAAGCTGCATTTGTTCCTCCTTTAACCTCTGCTCACATGGAGAAACTTTGGCAGTGGCTTCAGAAAACGCACAGAGACTCCTTTTCAAACAATTTTATTCACCAATCCACGCTGTGCCACACCGGCTGCTCCAGAAGTCTGGACGGAGGTCTGAACGGAGAACGGATGGAGGAATGAATGGAGGTCTGGATGGAGGAATGAATGGAGGTCTGGATGGAGGTCTGGATGGATGACCATATCTCAGCAAGGCTGTGACGGTGAAGTGATGTTTGGGTGGAATAATGAGGCGTGAGATGGCAGGACCCTATCTGAGGGGTCAAAATGGCCGCTGCACAATACGTGGAACTCCTAACGAAGTTTCTTCTCTTTGTGTAAAAGAAAAAACCTGGACTCCATTCACACTTTGGCTGCGTTGGGTACAAAGAGAGAAAACTGATGGTGGGACCACCAGAACCCCCTGAACCCACCCCCACTGTGGAGCATCCTGAACAAACAGATGGGTGAGGGAGGGTCAACGGACCTCCTGACAACTTGGAGAGGCATCAATGATCAGATTATGGGAGATATTTAACATTAACTGAATATCAAATTACAGGAAAATGAAATGATGAATATCTTTTTTATCCTGGAGGGAAACGGTTTTTTCAAAGTGTAGTAATTATAAGTGATAATTCCATGTCTGGCTGCTGACCTCCTGCTCCTCTCTGCACCTGATGATTTATAAGCAGTCATTTGGAGCACAGTGTGGGACGAACTACCAATAACAGGCTCTTAGAATAGACCCAGTAAAGGTTTCTCCACAGCGCTGTCACAAGACACTGGCTGGGATAACAGACAGGGAGGAGGGAACATACGTGTTTGTCATCTGTTCAATAATCTGGTGTTCAGGTTTGAAAATCCTTTTCTTTTCTTACTTTTACAGATAATAGTGATGAGAGCCTTTTCTGTCCACACTCTGACATGTCATCCATCTGAGTATAAAATAGGGATTGAATGCTGTCCCATGTGTCCCCCTGGTAAGACTCCACCACCCGCTGTTTCTGTCAGGATGCTGCATACATGACCCATGTGTCTCTCATACCGCTGCTTCAGCGCTGCATGTTGTGTTCCAGCACAATCAGACTGGAATGAAATGGTTTTCTCTCCATCAGGAAGTCGAGTTGAGTTCGACTGCATAGAGATCAGAAGTACGTCATGTCTGCCCTGCATGGAAGGATCCTACATGGACAAACCCAACGAACTAAAACAATGTTCTCCATGCAGCGTCTGTCATTCAGGTAGATTTACTTTACCAGAATAAAATCTAAAGAAAACTGTGTGAAATTCACGAGATTTTAAATCCAGGACATTTTAGCCTTTTGTTGGAGTTTCCATCAGTTTCCTTTCAGTACGGATCGGACTGTGTGTGTGATTCCTCCATGTGTTGTCAGGTTCAGGTGTGAGTGTGAAGCAGCCGTGTACAGGAACATCAGACACGGTGTGTGAACCAGCAGAGGGATTCTTCTGTATCGACGCTACAAAGAGCAGCTGTGCAGCAGCACAGAAACACAGCAGCTGTAAACCAGGACAGTACATCAGTAAAGCAGGTGAGTTGTTTCCATGTTCACAGTAAAGCTTGCTTAGAAACATGCAGCAAATGACAGAAGCAGAAGTGTGTGTGCAGCGTGCTGAAGCAGGGAGATGATATGAGTGTGTGTGTGCAGGAACATCCTCCTCAGACACCGAGTGCTCCGACTGCACACATGGAACATTTTCAGACGGATCGTCTTCATCTTGTCGAGAACACACACAGTAAGTGATTCTTCATGTTTCATCTCTAAGAGCAGCAGGGATTTGTTGCATTTCTACATTCTTCTGGAAACATCTTCCTCTGTCATTTCAGATGTCAGTCACTAAACCTTCAGCAGATAAAAGCAGGAACTTCTTCATCTGATGCTGAATGTGGAGAAAACAGTTCCGTTGCACCAGCAGCGAGGACCGGGATCGGTGTGGGTTTGTCAGTATTAGCAGTGATGGTAGCGGCTGGAGTTTTATACCTCTTCAGAGAGAAGATCATGTCTCTAATATCAGGTGAGGACAGTAGATGTTTGTAGGACAGCAGTTTGTTCTCCTGACTGTTCTGAAGATGTTTGTTTACTGTTTCATTTCTTTTCACAGGAAAACAAAGGAATAAATTAAAACAGGTTTGTTTTCCTCTTTTTTAACCGTAAATAGTTACAGATGTTAAATGGAACATGAATCATGTTTATTTTTATTGTGTTTTTCCACCAAAAAGGAGGAAAGAAATGTTGACCCAGTAGTGCAGGTACCACTGCAGGAATCAGACGATAACAGATGAGAGATTTTTTTAGAGTAAACACCAGCAGGTGAGTCTGATGTGTCTTCTCCACTGTCCCAGTCATCCTGCGAGGTCTCTGCAGATGTTCCAGAGGTTCATTATGAAGTCTGTTTATTTCCTTCTGCAGAGTTCAGCAGCATGTGGTTGGAGCTGCCAGTCTGTTCCCAGTCTGTTCCCAGCAGAGTGAACGTGTTTCAGAGTCCAGTAGAGATGCATCTGGATGCTGACACGTTGTCTTTGTGGTGGACAGAACCTCAATGCAGAAAACAGCTTTTCCACCAGTCTGGACCATCATCTACCAGTCTGGACCATCATCTACCAGTCTGGACCATCATCTACCAGTCTGGACCATCATCTACCAGTCTGGATCATCATCTACCAGTCTGGACCATCATCTACCAGTCTGGACCATCATCTACCAGTCTGGACATCATCTACCAGTCTGGACCATCATCTACCAGTCTGGACATCATCTACCAGTCTGGACCATCATCTACCAGTCTGGACCATCATCTACCAGTCTGGATCATCATCTACCAGTCTGGATCATCATCTACCAGTCTGGACCATCATCTACCAGTCTGGATCATCATCTACCAGTCTGGACCATCATCTACCAGTCTGGACATCATCTACCAGTCTGGACCATCATCTACCAGTCTGGATCATCATCTACCAGTCTGGACCATCATCTACCAGTCTGGACCATCATCTACCAGTCTGGACCATCATCTACCAGTCTAGACCATCATCTACCAGTCTGGACATCATCTACCAGTCTGGATCATCATCTACCAGTCTGGATCATCATCTACCAGTCTGGACCATCATCTACCAGTCTGGACCATCATCTACCAGTCTGGACATCATCTACCAGTCTGGACCATCATCTACCAGTCTGAACTATCATCTACCAGTCTGGACCATCATCTACCAGTCTAGACCATCATCTACCAGTCTGGATATCATCTACCAGTCTGGACCATCATCTACCAGTCTGGACATCATCTACCAGTCTGGACCATCATCTACCAGTCTGGACATCATCTACCAGTCTGGACCATCATCTACCAGTCTGGACATCATCTACCAGTCTGGACCATCATCTACCAGTCTGGACCATCATCTACCAGTCTAGACCATCATCTACCAGTCTGGATATCATCTACCAGTCTGGACCATCATCTACCAGTCTGGATATCATCTACCAGTCTGGATCATCATCTACCAGTCTGGACCATCATCTACCAGTCTGGACCATCATCTACCAGTCTGGACCATCATCTACCAGTCTGGACATCATCTACCAGTCTGGACCATCATCTACCAGTCTGGACCATCATCTACCAGTCTGGACATCATCTACCAGTCTGGACCATCATCTACCAGTCTGGACCATCATCTACCAGTCTGGACCATCATCTACCAGTCTGGACATCATCTACCAGTCTGGATATCATCTACCAGTCTGGATCATCATCTACCAGTCTGGACCATCATCTACCAGTCTGGACCATCATCTACCAGTCTGGACATCATCTACCAGTCTGGACCATCATCTACCAGTCTGGACCATCATCTACCAGTCTGGACCATCATCTACCAGTCAGGACATCATCTACCAGTCTGGACCATCATCTACCAGTCTGGACATCATCTACCAGTCTGGACATCATCTACCAGTCTGGACCATCATCTACCAGTCTGGACCATCATCTACCAGTCTGGACCATCATCTACCAGTCAGGACATCATCTACCAGTCTGGACCATCATCTACCAGTCTGGACATCATCTACCAGTCTGGACCATCATCTACCAGTCTGGACCATCATCTACCAGTCAGGACATCATCTACCAGTCTGGACCATCATCTACCAGTCTGGACATCATCTACCAGTCTGGATATCATCTACCAGTCTGGACCATCATCTACCAGTCTGGACCATCATCTACCAGTCTGGACCATCATCTACCAGTCTGGACCATCATCTACCAGTCTGGACCATCATCTACCAGTCTAAGTGTGTCGGCTAAGTTAAGGGTGGGACTGCTCTGAGTTTGTTTCCACTCTGCTTTAGTCAAACAAACCTTTATTCGTCCACATGAGAGTTATGCTGCACATTCTCACCCCCCCACATGAACAGCAGACAGAGGGGCTTCAGATGAGGGAGGTTGGTGTGAACGCACCGTCTGAGAAGCTCAACGTGGTTCCAGAAAATATGGGAACACACAGACAACAGTCCTGCTGGGAGCAAATGTTTGGAAGAGGAGACTGCAGACGGTGATGACAGCAGATGAAGGCTCTCTGGAGGATCTCAGGATTAGACCTGCTGGGACTGCAGTACATGGTACCAGTGGCTAAAGCATCTCCCAGTAGGAAGTAAACCATGGCAACCCAGTCTCCTTCTCATCAGCTTTAATATCTCAGCAGATGTTCTGCAGAGATCAGTCATGGTTACAAAATGTCCCAGAGACAACAGCTGAGACAGAAAGGGTCTGGTACCAGCACTTCTCTGCTGCTCCAAGACCAGCCGGCTTCTCCTGCATCACGAACCTGGAGGTACAGGAGCCCAGGAGGGACAATCATCACGTCTGCTTTTACTCTGAACTGAAGCTGGGTCTCTGTGACGTCACACATGATTCAGGGAATCAAAATAAACATTTATAAATGTAGAAGTGTTGAAGAATGTCCTCATTAAGCAGGTTTGATGCTCTGAACGGGATGTTTTCAGTGATGTGTTTTTATGTTTTTGTCATTTCTGACGCCTCGTTGTGCAACGCTGGATGTAAATGACATGTTCTTTTACCTGCATGCATGATGTCTGTGTAGCTTTTATGTTCTGCTCCTCCAGCTCTGAGAAAAGCTGAATGCAACCTGACTGAAACTTTTTACATGATGTTGCTTCTCAGTACTTTGGTTTAAATATAGACGGTGAAGTTCTGCAGTTCCTTGGTGGGAAAACTGCTAAAGATACCAGGAAGTTATTTTTTATTTTTATCTCTTGGATTGTGATAAATGAGGATATTTTCATCTTGCAGACCACTGAGCATCATGTCGTCTAGTTGTACTGAAAGCATGACTTCTTATTTAAAGTGTGAGTGGTGTAAGAAGGAAATCACATGCTTAATGTCTACATTTCAACGTGAGGTAAAGGACTGTTAACGTCCCTAAAGGTAAGCAACACATCGATGAAAACAAACGTTCCTTTGTGTTGCTGTTGGACAAACTGATGTAAAACTTTGTGTTCTTTACTTTAGTGCTGTTCCAGGCCTGCACTGGGTCATTATTTATGTGTAAAGTCACATAGATCAGTAGCACAGAGCTGGAAACGTGCAGATAAACAATCACTGTTACTACAGAAACATAGTTTTACTGTAAAATATTAAATTCTGGTAAAACAGGAAGCAAAACATTTAACCAGCAGCTTCGAGCTGATAATTATAGCAGTGGAAGGTTTCTGTATGATAACAAATCTAAGCCGCCATTTTCTGTTCATGCAGATCTTACACACACACACACACACACTCCGATGCAAGTCTTACAGATGTCCCTTCAAAAGTGGAAAACTAAAAGTTCATGTTTGCTTCGATTTTAAAGTTAATATTTAACTTTACAATCCGACCATGTGGTCAAAGTCCAGATCAGCCTGTTTGTGGTCGCGGGGGGGTTACATGTGCTGCGTTCAGGGGCAGCGCTAAAACCAGTTTCAGGGTTCATGTAACTTTCCAACATTATCTCTGGTGTTTTCTTGGCCTTCTGTGTCAGAGTTGCATTTAATCATTTGTTTCATCAAAATGTCGGCAGATTATCACTTCCGGTCCGGTGGCTGAATTTCTACTCCGCCATAACCGTAATGGCGCTGAAATGCGCATGCGCAGCATGCTGAACTGGGTTGCCAGGTTTGCGTATTATCAGCAGCTCTGGGTTTGGCCATCCATCTTAACCCCTTTACTCCTGGGGTGCCCAGAGTTCGTCCTGCAGGTTTTCCACGTATCTCTGTTCCACACACCTGGCTTCCATTAAATCAGGGGCAGGAACTCCGGTCATGTTCGGGGTTTTCCTGCTGCAACACACCTGACACACATCAGACTTAACCAGCAGACTGATGCAGAGCTGGACATGAAACTCTGCATTAGTCTGATAATTAGCCATTAATCTAAGTCAGATGTGTAGCAGAAGGAAACATGGAAAACCAACATGAAACCCACATAAATTCATGTATTTTAACTTAAAATACAAGCGAAATGCAGCGGAGGGAGTCTGAATGTGTCCAGCTAGACACATGATGCTCAGCGGTTCTCTGCTGCGCAACAGCAGAAGCCAGCCTGCAACACAGAGGAAGTCTGTAGCAGATGGTGAAATTCGTAGACAGGATGGCGGAGGTAGAGGATGAGATCAGAAACTGTGATGATGAAGGTTTAACAGCGTCTGACTCACTGATGTGAATCATTCTGTTAAAGGTGGCCGGACTGACACTGATTCTGATAGGTGGACTTGACTCTTTTTATGTACAAACTACATGGTTAGATGCATGTTTTGGAAATATCTGTTTACTTGTTCAGTTCTATGGACATGTAAGAATTTTTTATTAATTTATGTGTTCCTTTGGTTTTAATGTAAGAAAGCAGGAAAGAAGAAGCAGGTGGGAGGATGAACAGACGAGGAGCAGATTCCTCCATAATTCCACAAAACTAAGCAGCATGTTAGAAGCAGGAGAGCACACACCTCCACCATTTTCACCCAAACTGTGAAAAATCTTCTAAAATTCCTGACAATTCCTTCTGGATTATTCCCAACATGGAGTCTAAGTCAGGCTAAGATCCATCCTCTGAAAAATCAACAAAAATCCACCCAGTAGTTTTTACATAAAAAACAGAAACACCAGCAAAACAACCTGGATGAAGGAAAAGGTGTGTAACTGTGTGGAGGTTTATTTAGACTTTGTGTCTTGATAGGGAGCAGGGAGGGAGGAGAGGAGGGAATAACAGCCACACCAGAGCAGGACGCGGGACAGGATGAAGCCCACATGCCAGAGACAAACCTCAGGAATTTCATGCTGACATTTTAAAGTGAAAAGTTTTGGGGTTGTGTTTATCTGGCCTGGTGGAGTGTCTGCAGACGTACAACTCCTCAGCAGGCTCCTGCTTGGCGCCGTTTGCTGCAACGTTTCCTGTTGCTCTCTGACTGCTTCTGGTTGTTTTTCATGTTCAGCTTTAATGTCAGGTTTAATATTTTAACTCATCATGTAGGACTGCGGTTTGTAAAGGAAGTTTGTGTCGCACTGCAAACCCTCAAGATAAATACACAGCTAGGGCTTATGATCCAGTCGAGCTGTGTCTCCATGCTCCTGCTTTACATTTCAAATATACAACAATAAATCAGTGATGAAATGTTGTATTATCCATCAGATGAGCAGACTGTTTGCTGCATGTCATGGTGTTATTCAGAGCATATCCACCTTTTAGATTAGATACCTTTATTAATCCCAAATCAGTATGACTGCAGGTAATAAAAGCTAACGTTGAAAAGGATCAGCATTCACAGCATGTATGATGACTTCATCAGCTGGATGATGTCAGCGTTACATTGTGTGCATGGTATACCGGGAGCAGTACTGGTTTAAGAGCCTTGCGGCTGCAGGAAGAGGAGACCTGTGACGGCATTCCTCACATACTGAGGCCAGAATGTTCTGGAAGGAAGTGTGAGCTGAACCACAACATGGATCATGGCCTAGCTATCCTGGAGGCATCTCACTGCAGAGTCGACCTTCCCTGTTAGGCTGTCATGTCTCTTCATGTCCACAGCTGATATGCTGATGCAGCAAATATCTGCATGAAAACAGCTGATGAGTCACAGAAGGTCTGCAGGAGCCTCTTAAAATAGTCTTCTCTCTGTTTTTCACACATGCTAGAGTCGTTTACCTCCACGTATCTTATCATGTGCTCCACAGAAGTTGGTGGCAGAACCAGCCATTACCTGACTCAGTTTGTCGGTCAGGTTGAGGTTTATACCAGTCATTACTCTGATACCAAATGTTCTGATAGTTCATGGGTTGTGATGTTGCAACATGTAGTTATACAGAGAGAGGGGTGGATATATATATATATATATATATATATATATTCATATATATATATATATATATATATATATACTAAGGTGTAATTCAGAAAATGAATGAATGAATATATATATATATATATATATTCATTCATTCATTTTCTGAACCGCTTATTCCAATTCAGGGTCGCGGGGAAGCTGGAGCCTATCCCAGCCGGCTTTGGGCGACAGGCAGGGTACACCCTGGACAGCTCGCCAGTCCATCGCAGGCATATATATATATATATATATATATATATATATATATATATATATATATATATATATATATATATATATATATATTTTTTTTTTTTTTTTTTTTTTTTTTTTTTAATATATATATATATATAATATGTATATATAATATGTATATAAAATATGTATGTGTGTGTGTGTGTAAAGACAGATATAGCACAGAGCTGGAAACGTGCAGATAAACAATCACTGTTACTACAGAAACATAGTTTTACTGTAAAATATTAAATCCTGGTAAAATAGGAAGCAAAACATTTAACCAGCAGCTTCGGGCTGATAATTATAGCAGTGGAAGGTTTCTGTATGATAACAAATCTAAGCCGCCATTTTCTGTTCATGCAGATCTTACACACACACACACACACTCCGATGCAAGTCTTACAGATGTCCCTTCAAAAGTGGAAAACTAAAAGTTGACGTTTGCTTCGATTTTAAAGTTAATATTTAACTTTACAACCCGACCATGTGGTCAAAGTCCAGATCAGCCTGTTTGTGGTCGCGGGGGGGTTTACATCTGCTGCGTTCAGGGGCAGCGCTAAAACCAGTTTCAGGGTTCATGTAACTTTCCAACATTATCTCTGGTGTTTTCTTGGCCTTCTGTGTCAGAGTTGCGTTTAATCATTTGTTTCATCAAAATGTCGGCAGATTATCACTTCCGGTCCGGTGGCTGAATTTCTACTCCGCCATAACCGTAATGGCGCTGAAATGCGCATGCACAGCATGCTGAACTGGGTATTATGACTGTCTACCATAGACTGTATATAAAGAGATGGATGAGGTCTCCATGACGTCACCCATAGGTTTTTGAAGAACTGAAATGAAGCTTGGTGGAGGGGGCTGCGCAAGATGGCGGCGTGAAAGGTCGGTTACTTCGAGCTCTCAGCACCTAACTTTAATTTAAGGCACTTTTGACGCTACTGACTCAATTTTCATCGGATAAGCGAAAGCAAATCCTTTGTTTGCCTTTTCTGCCGCTTGAGAATATACCAAAATGCCAAAATCTGGTAGAAGAAGTGAATCTTCCAAAGAGGGAGAAAACTCTTTTAGCCTGCTTGCTAAAGACCATGACTATAATAGTAGTAGGATGTACTGTAACTCGCAAGCAACGACAGAAGAGGAATTCCCTCCTCTACCTGTAACTCTGAATAAGCCTCCTCTTGCCAAAAAACCCAATCTGTCCCATTCACTATGCTCGGATGATGCTGTTCACACGCTGTCCAACCTGATGAACTCCAGAAGTGACACACTGGAAAAGATGGTGAACACGGTTCCCGCCGAAATTACATTCCTAAATGAAAAGGGAGCACAGATGGAAAAACGTGTGGATAAAAGTGAGGAATCAACTCTGAGATGCATGGTTCGTGTGGCTGATCTGGAACGTTATGATTGTAGGAGCCATAAATGTAGTTTATGTTGGGAATTATCACTGGTGGATAGTTGATGTTATATTGTTGTCATGGTGATATGAATTGGGGTCACGTGGATGTGGATCGGTATAGGGCCAAGGAGTTAAAAGGGCACTGTCAGCCAGTCACTCAGGTTTTTGCTAGAGAGGAGGGCTGGGAAGCTGTAATTTTTGTTGACCGCTCTAGATACATACTTGACGTTGCACACTGTGACATATTATTCTGGTGAAATAACATCGTACCCAATCATCAGGCAGTATATGTAACACTTCCAATAAATAAATCCTCGATATCTGCGACCTATGTGCGTCATTTATGGGAACCACCAACAGCGCGTCAAACAAATAGACCGGACCCAGTCGTCGCCTCAGTAGCAACTGTGGAAGTCGCTACATCTTTTAGTCAACAATAAAACGGCAATCTACAAAAGAATCCTCGCAAGCAGCATCAGATCACAGAAACCAGGAAGACGCCAAGTAAGTGCGGATCTGAAGGAGAGCGCGCGTAAAGCGGCCACTCCAGACATCTTCATAAGGAGCGCAGGTAAGCCTACCTGTGGATGTCTGTGTCAGACTGTGTGAAAAGCAAGCCACACATCGTTAAACTACGGAGTATCTCCGGGGGAGAATAAAGGTACAAATGTTGGATAAGCTGCTGGATGTTTTGCGCTGGCTGCGCTCTATGATTAAACTCCGCACTTCGCCTCTTTAAATGCGCTGCTTGGATGATGTTTAAAGGACAATAAAGATGCCGCTCTGTTGAATGGAATTATGACTGGTGTTGCCCATAATGGATGCAATTGTTTAATGAAAACTTAAGAGGAAAAGAAGAAAAAACAAAGGAATCATGAGTCAAATAGGTGGTGGTGCAGCCCTGTCTGCTGACGTGGACTATGTGGAAAAGAGGGAAAGCAAACTCACTGAAAAGGCTTTGTTCAATAAAATTGCAAATTTACAAGATGACCGCAAAAGGGTTGTCAATAAAATTAAAGGATTAATACCAAAAATGAAAGAACTCATGAAAGAAAATGAAAATCTTGCAGAAAAAAAACAGAACATGGGGAATTTAAAGGTTTTCTGTGAGAAGGCCTCTGTTTTACACAATGAATTGCTGCTTATGATGCCTGAGGAGGAAATCACAAAACAAGAAGAATGGTTTTCAAGTATCATGAAATACAGCAATGCATTTTTAAAGGACACTGAAAACTGGATAAGTGAACAGGAACAAAACCCAGCTGTTTCTATACAGCAACTGGATCAAGAAAGAAGTGCAACAAATTTCCCATCAAAGTCAGCAATAGAAAAGGAGGATGATATCAAGCCAAGTGACAGTGTTTCAAATGTTGGAAGCTATAAAACCTCTTCATCAAGATCCTCAACATCTTCTGCTCGTCTGGTGGCTGAAGGTGAGTTGGCAGCTTTAACCATTAAGCAGACACTTCTCAATGAAAAACATGCACTTGAAGAAGAGGAAGAGCGACTGTGCAAAATAAAGGAAAAGCTGCAACTGGATGCTGAAATAGCTGAAAAAATGGCAAAACTTAATGTCTTTAAAACTCAAAGCAAAACAAGCAGGAAAGGATCATCAAAGGTTTCAGACGGAATGAATTCCTACCTTGAAAAGGAACAAGTGAAACAGCCACTCAATGCTAACGCAAATGAATTCATCCCTCTCCTTCGTCCAAATCAAAGTACAGCAACTACTGTTGAAATGAATCTTGGAGCCAAACAGAAAAGTAAACAAGAACCAGTGAGGACTGAATTTCCTTCAAATAATCATCCTCATTCATATTCTGCAATTCATCCAATCTCACCTGATCAACATGGACAAAATAAATTTCATGCAGATGCTGGTGCACAGCTGGAACCACAAGGTGATGTCATTGGAGTCATGAGGAAACAAAATGAAATAACAGCACTCTTGATCCAACAGCAAGGACTTTCAGTGCTTCCAAAAAGAGAAATTCCAATGTTTGATGGAGATGCACTTCATTATCATTCATTTATTAAAGCTTTTGAGAATGGAGTTGAGCACAGCACAAACAACAACTGTGATCGTTTATATTTTCTGGAACAACATACAAAAGGCCATGCAAAGGAATTGGTAAGGAGCTGTCAACACATAAACCCAGATCGTGGCTATTTCAAAGCAAAATCGTTGTTAAAGGAACACTATGGCAACGAACAGAAGGTGGTAGCCGCTTATATGGACAAAGCTCTTTCATGGCCTCAGATAAAAACAGAGGATGTAAAAGCTCTTCAGAACTACAGTCTCTTCCTCAGAGAATGCGGTAATGCTATGGAGGACGTGCAGTATCTTGACGACTTGGACATGCCATCCAACATGGTTAACATCATTAAAAAACTTCCATATAAATTCAGAGACCGATGGAGGAGTCACGTCTGTGAACTACAGGAGAAACACCAAAGAAGAGCCAAATTTACAGACATTGCAGATTTCATTGAAAAACAAATAAGGATTCTGACAGATCCTGTGTTCGGTGATATACAAGATTGTCCTTCTTCATCACCAACTAAAGGAATGAATAAACCTCAATTCCAGAATCGACCAGGAAATAGAGGAACTAGCTTTGCCACCAGTGTGCAAACTGTGGAGAACAAATCTCAGTCTCTGAACAGGGAAAAGGAGACCAGTCAAAGTGGAAGAAAAATGTGCATTTGTTGTGGAGGAGGACACCAGCTGGATGTATGTGCACAGTTGGGAAGAATGGCACACGAGAAGAAGATAACCTTCTTAAAGGGAAATGGCCTCTGTTTCGGCTGTTTGTGTATAGGACACATCAGTAAAGATTGTCGCAAAAGGATTTCCTGTTCCAAGTGTAGCCGGAAGCATCCCACTATCCTCCATAAAGAAAATGCATCATTGGAACAGACTGATAGGAACACACAGCCACATGTGGACAGCACGTTGATGTCAAGTGGTCTTACAGGGGCTGGAGACCAGGAATCTAAACTGCCTATTGTACCAGTCCAAGTAAAGTCAAAGAAAGGGAACAAAATTATAACAACATATGCCTTCTTGGACCAGGGGAGCAAAGCAGTTTTTTGCACTGAAGGCCTGATGCACAAGCTACATCTAGTGGGAAGGAAAGGAAATATTCTCCTTAGAACCATGGGACAAGAAAGAGTTGTGAGCAGTAACACAGTGTTGGGACTGGAAGTAGCAGCACTTGTCGGAGATGAGTTTCTGGAGCTGCCAAAGGTCTACATGCAGGAATCCATGCCTGTTCATCCAGGAAATATAACAACAAAAGAGGATATTAAGAAATGGCCACATCTAAAACACATCAATTTGCCTCAAATCAATGCAGGAATTGAACTTCTAATTGGAACTAATATCCCCAGGGTTGATGGTGGACCATATGCAGTAAGGACTAGACTGGGCTGGACAGTCAATGGACCACTTTCAAGAGACTGTGGAAAGACCATTAATCAGGATAAGCCATGCATAACAGTCAATAGAGTTTCTGTTGCAAATTTGGATGAGCTTTGGCAGCAACAGTTTAAAAATTACTTTCCAGAAAGCAAAATTGATGAGCAACCTGGAATGTCAAGAGAAGATCAGAGATTTCTGGAACTCATCACAAAATCTGCCAGACAGGTGAATGGACATTTCCAGATTGCATTACCTATATGGAATTCTCCCATCAATATGCCAAATAACAAAAAGGTTGTTCAACAACGTTTAAGCCTTCTGAAAAGGAGGTTTCAGAGGGACGCACCATTTTGTTCTGAATACATCGCATTCATGAATGATCTTTTGGCTAAAGGTTATGCAGAGAAGGTGCCTGATGAAGAGCTGGATCGTAGTGATGGCAAAGTGTGGTATATACCACACCATGGTGTTTACCATCCCACCAAAGGAAAAATCAGGGTCATGTTTGACTGTGGAGCTAGTTACCAGGGTACTTCTTTGAACACCCAACTTCTACAGGGACCTGATCTCACTAGTTCACTAATAGAAGTCATCACATGATTCAGGAAGGAGCCTGTTGTCATCATGGGTGATATTGAGTCGATGTTCCATCAAGTTTTGGTCCCACCCAATGATGCAGATCTGTTGAGGTTCCTATGGTGGCCAAAGGATGATGTGGAACAACCACCATCGGAGTATCAGATGAGAGTACATCTGTTTGGTGCAACATCATCACCTAGTTGTGCTAACTTCGCACTCAGAAAGTGTGCTGAGGACTTTGGACATCTCTACAGTGAAGAAACTGTGAATAAACTATTGCACTGTTTTTATGTAGATGATTGTCTTGTATCAGTAGCAACAGAGGAGGAAGCAGTTTCATTATGTCAAGAGTTGGTCTCTCTGTGCTCTAAGGGAGGATTTTCTTTAACCAAGTGGATGAGCAACAGACCTGAAGTGCTGAAAGACATCCCAGAAAGCACAAAGCTAAAGGTATGGAGGAGCTGAAGATGGAGCTGGATTTACCTGTCTTAGAGAGAGTTCTGGGTGTGCAATGGAGCATAAAATCAGACTCCTTCACGTTCAAGATTGCACTGAAAGACAGACCACTTACCAGAAGGGGAATCCTCTCAATCATCAGTTCTATCTATGATCCTCTTGGGATGCTGAGCCCTGTGGTTTTAACTGCCAAGAAGATCTTAAGAGACTTGTGCAGGACGGATATTGGCTGGGATGACATTGTGCCAGAACCATTCTGTGAAGATGGCTGAAATGGCTGCAGCAGCTCCACTCATTGGACAGGTTTGAGGTCAGTAGATGTCTGAAACCTGCAGGATTTGGAGAAATCACGAGAGCCCAGTTGCATCATTTCTGTGACGCCAGTGAAGATGGGTATGGGACAGTGACGTATTGGCTGTCTGAGAACTATTGCTCAAAGCTACACTGTGCATTTGTGATGGGAAAGGCTCGTGTTGCTCCTCTCAAGTCGGTCACAATCCCCAGAATGGAGCTCATTGCTGCAACAATGGCCAGCCGACTTGATGTGCTCTGGAAGAAAGAGTTACAAATGGACCTTATGAGCTCTGTTTTCTGGACAGACAGTGCTTCTGTTCTAAAATACATCAAGAATGAGACTTCACGGTTCAAGGTCTTTGTGACAAACCGGGTCTCACAGATCCTAAAGGTCTCATCTGCTGCACAATGGAGATATGTGGACACTGCAAGTAATCCAGCGGATATAGCCTCAAGAGATGTGAAAGTGGACACATTCATGAGTGATACCATGTGGTTGTCAGGACCTCAGTTTCTTCAACATTCTGAGAGTGAGTGGCCTGTCAATCCAGACATCCATCAGCTGCCCCCAGATGATCCTGAGGTAAAAACAGTTGGCGCACTGAATGTTGTGCAGACTGAAGAAGATCCTGTGACACGCCTGTTTGAGTACTTTTCCTCCTGGACAAAACTAAAGAAATCCGTGGCCTGGATTTTAAGGCTTAAAGATTTACTTGTGTCCCAAGTAAGAAAGAAGAAACAATTACAATGGATCCTATCACAGTCTGATGTCGGCAAAGAACAACTGGAATCTTCTGTGAAAGAACCGCTAACCAACATTAAAAGGAAAACTGTGTTAAGAAGTCTTTCAGTGGAAGAGCTGGACAGAGCTGAGTGTGCCATCGTTAAGTTCAGCCAGAGAAAGGGATTTCCTGAGGAACTATCCCACCTGGATAAGGGACAGCTCATTGTGAAATCCAGCCATCTTCGTAAGCTCTGCCCACAGTTGCAAGATGGAATTATGAGAGTCGGCGGCAGGCTCAGTAGGTCATCAATGCCTGTTGAGGTGAAACATCCCATAATACTTGCAAAGGATCAACACATCTCAGAGCTTTTGCTTAGACACATCCATCAGGAGGTGGGACATGGTGGTTGGAACCACATGGTGTCTAAGCTGAGGGAAAGGTATTGGGTGATTGGGGTCAGTACAGCCATAAGGAGGGTGCTCTCTAAATGTATGGTCTATCGACGTCTAAGCGCCCTG
Organism: Telmatherina bonti; assembly: GCF_933228915.1. NCBI lineage: Eukaryota > Metazoa > Chordata > Actinopteri > Atheriniformes > Telmatherinidae > Telmatherina > Telmatherina bonti. Next base: position 4,789,386 of record NC_136622.1, on the reverse strand, counting down.
CCAGTGAACCAACAGATGGCAGACTTGCCCAATGACAGAATCGTTCCAGATGAACCTCCATTCACTCGAGTGGGAGTTGACTACTTTGGACCCTTTGAAATAAAGAGCAGGAGGAGCATTGTGAAGAGATATGGGGTCATCTTTACCTGCCTTGCAATCAGAGCTGTTCACATTGAAGTTGCTTCATCGCTGGATACTGATTCTTTCATTAATGCACTCCGACGCTTTATTGCGAGAAGAGGTCAGGTTCGTGAACTACGTTCCGATAATGGAACCAACTTCATAGGAGCAGAACGTGAATTGAGGACTGCGATTAAAGAATGGAATCAGGTGAAAGTGAATGATGTCCTTCTGCAGAAAGGAGTTAAATGGAGCTTCAATCCACCTGCAGGCTCACATCATGGAGGAACTTGGGAACGATTGATTAGGTCAATTCGAAAGGTGCTTAATTCCCTTTTGAAAGTGCAAAATCTGGATGAAGAGTGTCTTCATACGGTCCTGTGTGAGGTTGAAGCCATCCTCAACAGCTGACCAATAACTAAAGCCTCCTTGGATCCAAATGACCTGGAAGCTTTAACTCCGAATCACCTTCTTCTGTTAAAGACCTCACCATCTGTTCCACCAGGAGTATTCCAACCCACAGATGTGTACACACATAGGAGGTGGAAACAAGTCCAATACATGTCTGACTTGTTTTGGAAAAGATGGGTAAAGGAATATCTACTGGAACAACAGGAGTGTCAGCGTTGGGCAGGAGTGAAGAGGAACCTCGCCGTGGGAGATCTTGTTCTTATCATGGACCATTCTGCACCTCGTAACTCGTGGCCAATGGGACGAGTGATGGACACTTTTCCAGATCGAAGAGGATTTGTTCGTCGAGTTCATATCAAGACTCAGACCAGCTGTCTGGACCGACCCATCACAAAACTGTGTTTGCTGCAGGAAGCAGATAACAGTTGAACTTTTGGACTTTATGTGGTCAGACTTTGACTGTGTCTGGACTCTTCAGATTCTTCTTTTTTTTGTTGTTGTTGTTGTTATCATGTCTTCTTGGATAAGAAGATGGATAATAATGATAGATTGCTTAAGGATTTTGGTTTGTTGTTTTTTTTTGCATGTATTTATGTCTCCTATTTGTTTTAATATGGTTGATTATTATGTGACATCACTATAATAAGGGGCTGGTGTGTAGGAGCCATAAATGTAGTTTATGTTGGGAATTATCACTGGTGGATAGTTGATGTTATATTGTTGTCATGGTGATATGAATTGGGGTCACGTGGATGTGGATCGGTATAGGGCCAAGGAGTTAAAAGGGCACTGTCAGCCAGTCACTCAGGTTTTTGCTAGAGAGGAGGGCTGGGAAGCTGTAATTTTTGTTGACCGTTCTAGATACATACTTGACGTTGCACACTGTGACATATTATGCTGGTGAAATAACATCGTACCCGATCATCAGGCAGTATATGTAACACTTCCAATAAATAAATCCTCGATATCTGCGACCTATGTGCGTCATTTGTGGGAACCACCAACAGCGCGTCAAACAAATAGACCGGACCCAGTCGTTGCCTCAGTAGCAACTGTGGAAGTCGCTACAATGATCGTCGGTGGAATCTAAGGCTGTATGGCGTTCCTGAGAAAGAAAATGTACGTGAGGAGGTGATCAGCATTTGCCAGAGTTTATTGCCATCTTGGAAAGAAACGCTGCCGGATGCCATTGATGTTGCTCATCGGTTGGGGAGAAGGCGCCAGGATAAGAGGCCCCGCGGTGTCGTCATCAGGTTCATCTCCCGACGTCTGAGAGAGGAGGTCTGGAAATCTGCCAAAAACAACGCTTTTCTCAAATCAAAAAAGCTACACTTCTCTGAGGACTTAACAATGGAGGACAGGGATAACCGTCAGAAACTGTGGCCTAAAATAAAACAAGCGCGTGAAGAAGGAAAGGTTGCTTACTTTGTCGGCGGTCGAGGTTTTGTCAATGGGTCAGAGATTCACCATAAAGGTATTCAGTTACATCTAAGTTAGCATTAAGTTATTCGACAAGGTTATGTTTTTTCTACTGGTGCTGTTCTCGATCTTGCACTACCTGTTAAACAAACTTTAAGGGTCCGTAAAACAAGACTTTATTATTCTTTGTATTTATAAATGTTCACATTAATGTGTCTTTTCTTTCTTTTAATGCTAGTGGGTTACGCAATAATATTAAGCGTAAAGCTTTATTTCTTTTTGCTAAACAATTTAACACAGACTTTTGCTTTGTACAGGAATCTCATTCTACTTCTGAAGATGCCAAATTTTGGAAATGTCAATGGGGAAACTCCATATGGTTTGCAAATGGCACAGAGCGGTCAGCTGGTGTGATTAATTTAGAAAGCAAATTCTGTGGGAAAGTTTTACTCACTGAATGTGACCCCTTGGGTCACTTCATCTGTCAAACAATCCAGTGTAATGACCACTTTTTATTACCTCTAACGTTTATGGCTACAACACTGTGAAGGAAAATGATGGTCTTATTTTGGTCACTAGAGAATACATTGTTAAAATGCTTAGATAAATTTCCAAATGCTACTTTATTGCTAGGTGGTGACCTAAATGTTGTACCAGACAATTCATTAGATAAGTGGCCTCCTCGTGCACCTAACAGAAGCAACACCAAGTTAAAACATTTTATGGAAAGATTTAACCTGCATGATATCTGGAGAGTTAAAAATCCTCGTGGGAAAGCCTTTACGTGGTGTAATAAGACTGGTTCTAGTCACTCCAGAATCAACCTTTGGCTGATCTCAAAAAGTTTTGCTGTGGATCATATTAATGTGGACATTCACCCTTCTCCCCTCACAGATCACAAAGCCATTGTTATGAAAATGAACCTTTCCTCCTCTAACTCAAATGCTTCTAACTCAGCTTTTTGGAAACTGAATAGTTCAATTTTATTAAACAATTCTATTAAGAAACACGTTAAAGAACGAACTGCATACTTTTGGTCTAAAGCCATTAGAGAAAAACAATATGGCCTAAATTGGGAACTTTTTAAATTTGAAATTGCTCAGTATTTCAGGAAAACTTGTCGTGATATTGCTAAACACAAAAGGCAGCATGAACTACAAGTGGTTACAAGAATCTCTCATTTATCTCAAATTTCCCCAAATAACATATCGGAAGAGGAGATTCTGGAGCTGTCTAATTTACAGTCTGAATTAGATGACTTGTACAACCAAAAAGCCAAGGGAGCCTTCGTTAGATCAAGATCAAGGGTGAACAAAACTCTCTTTTTTTTTTAACCATGAAAGACATCATTCTAAAGTGAATAACATAATTCGTCTTCATGTGGATGGAATTATTACTGAAGAGTTCAGACTCATCTCTCAGTACTGTATACCTCTAAATTCTGTCAGGCATCCGCAGACACTCTCTTAAATTCCTTAACAGTCAAAACTATTACTAAAAATGAAAAAGAAAGGTGTGACAGTTTAATCACTCTCACTGAAGTGACGGAAGCCATCCAACAATTAAAGATCAATAAATCGCCAGGGACAGATGGTTTGACTTCTGAATTCTATAAAACGTTAGCTGATGAACTTTCTCCATTCTTAGTTGAAGTATTTTTGGAAAGTGTCGATAAAGAAAAGCTGCCAACAACTGTGACCCAAGGCCTAACTACCCTGATTCTAAAATCATGTGACGGGGTCAAAGTGTGGTTTTTAAATTGAAATAGTTTTATTGCATGTGTTTTTAACTTGTTGCTTGCACTACTAACCCCCCCTGGAGGCCTGTCGCATAACAACTAATTAACCTGTGAATGGCAGACTCTTTAAAGGAGCAACAGGTGTGGCAGAGGGAAAGAGAAGCAGGAGAGGAGCAGGACAAGGAAGGGGACGGAGCTCCTGGAAAATGGAAGACAATGACGACGACGATGATGATGGTGGCGATGGCGACGCTGGCAATGACGACGAGGAGACCACTGAGGGGCCAGTGACGACTGGTCCCACCGCGGCTTGGTGGTGGCCAGCTGGAGCCTAAAGTGCAGCAGCCAGTCTGAACCCTAGGGCGCAGCTACCTAGTCCTGGGCCTACGGATACTCCTGGCCCAGGACCAAGCGTGAGTAAAATGGCTTGGTTCAAGGTCCAGAGGGAGAGACTGGCTGCAGGGCCAGGCAGGAGGGTTCCCCTCTTAAGCGTGTAGACTGCGTGCTCCTCTCTGCAGGTCCTGGTCATGATGTCGCTGAAGGAAGGCTGAGAAGACAGGATCCGTCGCTGCAGAGAGGAGGGCCACCCCAAGCCGCACAGTGGTCATTTTAAAGGACGTTTTAAAGGACATTTTATTTTATTTATTTATTTATTTATTGACTTTTATAAAGCATTTGATACAGTGGAGCATCAATTCATTTTACAATCCCTTAAGAAATTTGGCTTTGGCGATTACTTTTATTCAGCTATTAGCACACTTTACAAGAACAGTAACAGCTCTATTAAATTAGCCGGTGGTACATCTCCTAGATTCAGTTTATCAAGAGGCATCAGGCAAGGCTGCCCTGCCTCTCCTTACCTTTTCCTCTTAGTTGCTCAACTCTTATCAGACCATATTCAATCTAGTGCACTGAGAGGTATCTCTCTACTTGATAGAAGATTACTTATTACTCAGCTAGCGGATGACACAACACTTTTTTTTACAAAATGAAAACCAAATCCCTGTTGCTTTTGATGTTATCAATGTTTTTTCAAAGTTGTCCGGCCTCTGCCTGAATTTAAACAAGTGTGAGCTTATGGCAATCAAAGATTGTGCTACTTCTGCACTGTATGACATTCCTGTCAAAACTGAGCTGCGATATTTAGGTATTCTATTGTCCAAAGACCAACACTCAAGATGTTCCTGTAATTTTATTCCTCTCATAGAAAAAACACAAAAAAAACTAAATCAGTGGCTCATGAGGGACTTGTCTTTAAGAGGAAGAACCCTACTCACTAAGGCAGAGGGTATCTCTCGTCTAACATATGCAGCTTTGGCCCTGCATGTTGATGATAAATTACTAAAGGAGACTGATAAAATGCTTTTTGATTTCATTTGGAAAAACAGAGCGCATTACTTAAAAAAAAGTGTCCTTATGAATTCCTATGAAAAGGGTCTCAATTTCCTTCATTTCCATTCCTTGAACAATACATTCAAAATAAATTGGCTGAAACAACTTTTTTTTAAAACCCCAACTCAATCTGGAACACCATTCCGCTGCATATCTTATCAAAAATTGGTGGTGTTGATTTTTTCTTAAGGTGTAATTATGATGTTCATAAGGTCCCAATCAAACTGTCAGATTTTCATCGCCAGACCTTCTTATCATGGTCACTTATCTACAAACATAATTTTTCACCTCACAAATATTATATCTGGAATAACAAGGACATCTTATATAAACACAAATCTCTGCGGTAACTGTAACTGTTTTGTGTAATTCGATTATTGTTTTCTTATTTTGTTCCGATTTCAATCAAATAACTCAAAGATACTGGAAGAGCATCTGTTGACATAGCGCCTAGCAAGCTAGCATGCTAAGTGAATGCTAACGCAAAGATCGCATAATAATCGTGATAAATGATTAGATTTATATGGCGCCTTACAAGGCATCAGAGCGCTTTACTTTTAATCCATCACTCATTCATACTTTGTGACAGTAAGCAACATGTGTAGCCACAGCTGTCCTGCAGCACACGGACAGAAACCAAGCAGCCGAGGTCCGCCAGGGGATTCTTTGACTCTCACAGATAAATAAAACCCAAACAACATCCAGCCGAGCCCATCAGATACACTGATTAACAACCCAGCCGAGTCCTTTTTCAGCTATTTTGCTCAATTTGTCAGCAAGTTAAGCCTGACAAAAATGTCTTATAATTTCCTGATATCTGCAAGGTTAAAGCTGTTGGACAGAGACACCAAACAGCCCCAGGCTGCAAAGATTAGTGATCTTTTTAGAACAAGGCTCATTAATTTCTCACACAACTTGTATCTGGATATTTATGTGATTTTGTTTTTCTTTACAAACCGATGTGTGTTTTTTTTATTGCTAGGTTATATTCTTAATTGTGGAGAAACTTGAATTTATAATGTGCTAAAATATGAGTTTTTACATCATTCACTATGTGTTATTTTCTTGTTCTTTTTTTTGGGGGGGGGGGGGGGGGGGGTTGTTTGTTAGAGTTTAATTTAAAATGCTTTATTAATAAACCTTGATTTGACTTAACCAATAAATGATTAGTGAGACCTGAAACTGAACGGTGTCTCTAGTCTGATGCATTCACAACATAATTTGGATGTTAATATGTCCTCATGTGAATTCTTTTGCCCCCCCGAAGGTAAACCAGCAGATGAGATGGAGGAGTCACATCCAGACTGGGCTCCAACATCTGGGTCAGTCTGAGGTGAAAGCCACAGCCTCAGACCGCCAGACCTGCAGACGGCGCAGATGTGGAGAATCCATAGGAAGAGGCAATAATAAACAAATGTGCATGAATGGAAATGAGAGAGGTGGAATCCAAGCGGATGCAGGAGCTGTAGGAGAGGAGCTACTTCAACATCAAGCTGGTGCTAAAGATGTTAAAGATAGTCGTGTTTTAGCCCACCTGAGGAGACATGTAGAAAGAGTGATAGGCAGCTTGTGCAACAAGTACACACTGTTACACAAAACACTACCAATAAGTTTGTTGCTTCCCTGTGAGGAGGAAGAATTTACTCTTCTTGATAAGATTGTTAATGTTTGTTGTATACTTGTAAACATGTGTCCAAGTGTTGCTGTAAGACCAGATGAAAGTGAAATGTGTGCATGTTGAAGGGTGTCTATAATGGTGTAAAACCACTTAAAACTTATAGATCACATAAAACACACCAGGGTCCTGTCTGATGTAGAACTAAAAGCGCTGAAATGTCTGATTCTTCCATAAAAAAATTAAACTTATTAAAGCTTTCACAGAGTGCAACAAAGTTAAAAGCTTGTCTTCAAGTTCATTTTACTCTCTGGGCTCCACATATTTAATATTTAGCAAGTAGCTCTGGAAGCACACCCTCCTAAAGAAGACTTGTCCTTCTGTAAGATAGTTTTCCAGAACTCCCTGTCTGGGAAGACGCACCGCTACAAAGTCCTGTTCTGTCCAAACAACCAGATCAGTCATCTGACTGAGTAACAAAAGTCTTATTTCCCACTTCTGGTTGAATCTGTGTGAAGTTGCTGGGCAAAACCCAGTATGCTGGCACATCTGTCACAGTCTTCATTCCACGGATGTGGACAGTTGCCTCCAGTTTAAACAGGAGTGCAGCTACATGCGTACAGGTCTCAGCTACTCCTGCCATGCAGGTGCAGCAGCCACATTCCACTTTGCCCGCACTGCTCACCATCACCCAGGGCTTGAGAGGAGGCTCGTTCAGCCGCTGAGAATGCAGAACTTGTGAGGACCAATGAACAGAGTTTATTAAAAAAAATTATATGTAGATATATATATATTGGCGTGCATTATTTTAGTCTGCATGCACACGTAGTTCGCCTAATTATAACAAGTTCACATCACTCGCGCTTTCGCTTTTGGTTGACAGCAGTTGTTCAACATAAAAATCACTGCTCTACTAACCTGTATCAATGATCATGTAATTCCTCAGGAATGAATGGCATCTGAAAATGGCGCCGGTCTACTATTTACGTCCCAGACCGCATTACGTCATCACGTCCGTTGCCAAGCCCTATGGGTTTGTCCATCCATCCTAACCCCTTACTCCTCAGGTGCCCAGAGTTAGTCCTGGAGGTTTTCCATGTATCTCTGTTCCACACACCTGGCTTCCACGCCTCGTTGTGCAACGCTGGATGTAAATGACATGTTCTTTTCACCTGCATGCATGATGTCTGTGTAGCTTTTATATTCTGCTTCTCCAGCTCTGAGAAAAGCTGAATGCAACCTGACCAAGCGGCAACCTCCGGCGGTTAAAAGTGAAGCAGATGCGGAAGTGCATAAAACTGCAGTTCCGCCTTCATCCACTAGGGGCTGCAAAACAGAGCAAATCCTCATAGAAATAAATATATTTACAGCAGAAGTAAACATGTTCACAGCAGAAATAAATATGTTTACAGCAGAAGTAAACAACAGCCTGGTACAAAAATCCATTTTAGGTTTAATAGGTCAGGTTAGGTTTTCTATCTCGCCCGTTTAAAAGTAATTTAATCTCAAAGTTCGGCATATTTAGGGGCGTGACCTTTTGATTGACAGGCACCCAATCTCCAGCTTCAAGTAAGAAGAACGTAGAACAACCGCGGTTTTTAGCCGGTTAACAACGTGACTTAGCTTTAGCCTGCTTACCTTCATTAGCTGGTTAGCTCCGGTTAGCTCGGTTAGCTCTTAGCTACAGAAAGCTCAGAGTTTGCTCCATGTTAATCATCCACCATGATACTCACAGCCCCCCTCTCAGCTCCACTTCTTTGCCCATATTTATATTTTCCGGGTGAAACGACGCGCATGCCCCTGCCAAGATGGCGATGGTAGGAACCGCCCACCGAGCTTCAATTTTTTTTTTTTTTTTAATTAGATACTCCAATTACAAAGAACAAAGTCAAACATAGCAAAGTTCAATCTCAGTGCATAGAAAAAAATACCTTCAGAAGGAACAAAGAAAATAGAGGTATCAATGAAACTGTAACTGGGGGGGGGGGTATAGAGGTAATAAGTTCCAGTAAGTAAATTAATCAGATGACTATGGGGATATACCTTACATAAGGGGGTTATAATATAAATTATAATAAAATAGATTAGTTTCCTGAATCATTGAGGGTCTCACTCATAGCATTCAGTAAAATTTGGGCCATAGACCCATTCACATATTCTGAGGATTTTAGAAAAGTATTAAATTAGTTTTTAAAGTGAGCAAAGTTGGGGGACATTTCTGCATTCTGATTTTATCTATAAAAACTTTGCAACACATAACACTACATTGACACAGAGTTAATAATTTTTGTTCCTTAACCCCTTAACAGTCACCCCCCCAAAATGCCAAATGCGCCTGAAAAAGACAAATTAAAGTGTTTTGCAAAAGTTCATACAGAGAAAAAGCGGACAAAAAAGGCTTCTTCTGCTTTTGCGCATGGACGCACACAAGTACGCACGTTGTCACAAATGTTTACGCACGGACCCCCTGAAGCCATTTTAACGGGGCCTCTGAGAGACTCAACCGAACACTCCTTGGTTTGTTGGGAACCCTGGGTGAGGAGAGAAGAAACTGGCATGACCACCTGCCTGAAATGGTACAGGTATATAACAACTCCATTCACAGCACAACAGGATATACTCACATGATTTGATGTTTGGGAGACATAGATTTCTCCTTCAGGACCGTCTCTTAGGTCTCCCTGAAAGCATTGGCTGTACATCTGTAGAGAACTGGGTTACCTGCCATCAAAAGCGTCTCCAGTTTGCAATGGAAAAAGCAAGGAAATTCAAGGATTCTGAAATGGCTCGGCAAAAGGTTTATTTTGACCGGAGATCTGCTCCACCTTCACTACAACCTGGTCAAAAAGTACTTTTACAGGATATGAGAGCAAAAGGACGGGGTAAACTCGCTAACAAGTGGGAAGAAAAACCTTACTTGGTCGTAAAACAGCCTGACCCCAGTTTGCCTGTTTACGTGATTAGACACGACAGAGGAGACCTGGAGAAAGTGGTGCATGGAAACCTGTTACTTCCGGTGCCAGAACAAAGTGTGGAAAACTGGCCAACCAGCTAATCATGACCCTGTGCCCGAGTTTCAGCAGAGAGGCTCCCGGTCCCACACAGATCCTCCATGGGTTGGGTTTTGGGCTCCTACAGGTTTGGACACTAGAGGGAGCTATTGGCCAAGGCATGACACTAGGGCTCAACCGGCTACAGATACGGAACCAAGGCGGTCCAACAGGGCTACCAGAGGAGTACCACCTCAATGTTAGAGATGTCTAGTTTTGTGTGCTGATCTGTCATTGGGACAATGACCATTCAAGCAGGGAGGGATGTAACCTGGTAGAGCTGTATCACCATTTTGTTTTTTGCGTGGTTGCTGTGGAACTGTGTGTGGGTGTGGTGAACCAGGTGTTTTCCATCTGCTAGTAAATCACTGTCCTATTTAAGAGGCAGACACACAACATTCTAGCTCTCTGTGGCTTGGTGAATTGTGTCCAGGTAAACTCTACACATGGGTTGACACACTTTATCTTTTGATGTTTGTATGGAAGTATTTTAACTACGTATAATAACTCTCTCTGTGGCTTGGTGAATTGTGTCCAGGTAAACTCTACACATGGGTTGACACACTTTATCTTTTGATGTTTGTATGGAAGTATTTTAACTACGTATAATAACTCTCTCTGTGGCTTGGTGAATTGTGTCCAGGTGGGCTCAGAGGGAGACCTGCAGGTTCTGCTCAGGAGGAGGAATGGCAGAGGTCTGAGTCGGTGGTTCATGGCTGACAGACTTAGCTTCGCTACTGCTAGCCTGATCAAGGCTTTGCCACACGGATAGGAGCTGCATAACAGGCCCAACCTCCTCCATTGACTCGCCCCAGTTTGCCTACTGGCACGCCAACATTGAAGGACATGTGCCTATTTTTTTAGTTTAATTTTAACCATTTTTGTAATAAAACTTAACCTTTTTAAGCTCGACTTCTGATTCTGTATATTTTGTCCACTACTGACTGGTTGGTCAGAAGTAACTGGCGTTAGACAAAACTTTTGAACAGCACCACAGGAGGAAAACACATGGTCGGTGTCCTCAGTGTTGTTCCCACAGAATGAGCAATTGTTGTCATTAATATTAAAGCGTAATCTGAGTAGCTCCTTTGAGGGGTAGATGATATTTAAAATTTTAAAATGCGTTTATTTTGCTTTGGAGGATACAGGGAATTTCATATACATAGACCTAAATTTAATAATTGGGGTTTGATCAAATTTATGTAAAATGTTGTTTTTGTTTTGCTTTCCAGGAAATAAAGTTTCAATAAAGCATTTTCTGATAAAGAAGTTATTATATTTCCGGTCCAGAAGAGGAGTTCCCTGAATGTACAGGGGGGCTATTTGGGGTTGGATAGTTTGATGCATCATTATGTTCCTAGTCAGGAATACAAATTGTTTGGGAAGTGCAAATTTTATAAAATTCTGAGGTAGGGGGGTTAAAGTTATGTTTTATGCAAAAGTGTTTATAACTCAATAAATTTCCATCCATATCCATCAGGTCAGACACCGACCATATGTTTCTCTCCATCCAGTTTCCATAGAATAAGGATTTGTTATGATGCAGTACATACCTGTTGTACCAAATAACAGTGAAGGGGGGGGGGGGGGGAGGAGGAGTTCTGTACGGATAACATTTTCCAGTACAGCAATATCTATTTATGGAACTCTGACAGCAATATAGGGAGCTTGTTAACATCATAGTCACTAGTAAGGAGAAACTTCAAACCACCAACTTTCTAAATAAGTAATTGGGAACACAATACCAGAAGGAGTTGCTGAATTTAAGCCAAGATTTTAACCAGTTTGTCTTCAAGGAACCATTAAGACAATTAAAGTCAATAACCTTCTGACCACCATCCTTTACTTCTTTTACCATACTGCTTTTTTCAGATAATGTGGTCTATTCCTCCAAATGAAATTAAAATTTATTTGGTTGATAGATTTTATTGTTTTATTTGGGATAGCATTGGAGTAAGAAGGGAAGATACACCAGGACAGGCTCTCCATTTTTGTCTGGTAAATCCGGCCTAAGATTGAAAGGTCTCTTTGGAGCCATAGGTTTAATTTAGTTTTACAATTGTTAAGTTTATCTTCCATATTCATTGATTGGCTTAAATGTTGATCTTTGGTAAGATGGATACCCAGGTATTTGAGTTCTGATTTGACTGGGATGTGACATATTTCTATTTACGGGACCGGTAAGAGTTCACATTTATTTATGTTTAAAGTTAGTCCTGAGGCTTTGGAGAATTTGTTGATTTTATTAATAGATATTTGAATTTGTTTTTCATCTTTTAAAAATAAAGTTGTGTCATCGGCCAGATGTTCATCGGCTGTTTGACTTTTGGCCATACAGCTTTTCTCGTGTCTTTGTCTTCCTTGATGAGATCTTCTGCAAACTGAATGTTGAGATCTCTGCAGACAGGGTGGTTCTTGGTTGTTCGCCATAGTCCATCTCTGAAGATTCTTCCAGTGATTTGCATGATGATTTGGTGAGAACGGCTGGCGTTGTTTGGGCCAAGGCGGTGTACTGTGTCGAGGATGAAGTCCATCTTCTCCTTCCAGTTTGGAACAATTTTTGTGATGATGTTTACCACAGCATCTCTAGTATTTTCATCTTTTTCTTCTTTGACACCGTTCAGCTTTAGGTTCCATCTTCTCTTGTAACGTTCTCACCTTAACCTCCATCTCCATGTTTTTCTCTTTTTGGCACTTCACTTCAGCTTCCAGTTTCTTGCTTTGTTCTTTGCACTTTTTAATTTCTGCAGAGCTAAACTCTACAGCTTTGGCAATATTAGTAATAGTGATTGTGTTTTGCTTAAGCTCCGATTTGAAGTCTGCCATCTTGTCTTGGAGGGTGCTAATTGCAGCTAAAACAGCAGTATTAGACACATGGTCTGCGTTGGCACAGAAGCTTGAAGTTTTGTTTGGCTTTTGCTTTTTGAGGGGTGTTAGTGAGTTCGCTGGGAGGTTAAGGTGTTCTTAGTGCCTCTGGTGTTTGTATCCATGTCTTCAGGCGAGAAGTAGTCGTGAGGGAAGAATGTTTTAGCTTTGCCGATAGCGTTAATTTTAGCATTAGCTTTAGCCATGGGTTTGTACCGTTTCAGAGAGTTGAATGTCCTTCAGTACCGTCTGGTAGGTCGTAGTCAGGTTATCAACTTCTTGGGAAATAGTTTGTTAGATGTATGTCTTAAATGTCCATATTGCTGCACCGCGTTACTACCACGTCTGCTCCCTCCGCCATCTTGCCGGAAGTCCTACCGAGCTTCAATTCTGCTCTTCAGAAACCTATGGGTGACGTCACGGAGGCTCCGTCCATCTTTTAGATGCAGTCTATGAAACTGACTGAAACTTTTTACAAGATGTAACTTCTCAGTACTTTGGTTTAAATATGAACAGTGAAGTTCTGCAGTTCCTTGGTGGGAAAAACTGCTAAAGATGCCAGGAAGTTGTTTTTTTTTTCATTTTATCGATTATAACCATCTTGGGTTCTGATGAATGAGGATATTTTCATCTTGCAAACCACTGAGCATCACGTCGTCTAGTTGTACTAAAAAGCATGACTTCTTATTTAAAGTGTGAGTGGTGTAAGAAGGAAATCACATGCTTAATGTCTACATTTCAACATGAGGTAAAGGACTGTTAACGTCCCTAAAGGTAAGCAACACGTCTGAAAAGGTCTGGACCATCATCTCAGATACTTTTATAAAACCAGCCTGTAGTTAGAAACTTCTGGATTCCCTTCTTCCAGTAGTGAAAACTAACTGGTGAATAGCGCCACCTGTGGACTGAGCAGGATGGGAGTGTTTGTTTGTTTTTTTGTCATTTGGCAACATTTTTACACTATTGTGGTTACATAAATCTGAACTACTGATATTTGTCACCGTTATTTTATCACCGCCCTGCTATTTCTGAGAAAGAGATTACATCATAAGTCATGTGACCGTACCCCAGATGCTGTTTTTAATTTATGTTATTATTGAAGTCATTGAGTTACAAACACACACAGAGCCAAATACAACAAGGATACCAGAGATAGACTGAAGAAGAGAAGACAGAAGATGTATAAGGCAAGTTATTTGCACAGCACCGTTCATGTACAAGTCAAGTCAAAGTGAAGGAGAGCAAGAGAGAGAAGCTCTGGATGTTTAAAGCATTACTGGATTTTCTGTCATTAAGTCTTTTATACAAACATTAATAAATGAAAGAATCAGTAAATTATAATAAGCCATGATAGTTATAAACAAACTGTAACCAGAAATAGTGCAGGTGAATTTAAACATGGAGCAGCTGCCTGAACTGGTACCAGACAGGTCCAAAGGTCTTCACCAGTAATCGGACCGGTACCGGTTAGATATAACATCCTGTGGGAATATTTATAATAACTGGAACCATACATGTGGAATCGTTACAAGCCTGATACCATCAGCGATCCTCCTCCACATCTAATGGGGGTGGGAAATTAATTTTCTTTTTTTTTTTTTTTTTTAAAAAAAAAAAGCAAATATCAGGATTTTTTGGTCCACAATTTTAAAGTGGATTTTTTTTTTTGGGGGGAAAAAAAAAAAAAAAAAAAAAAAAAAAAAAAAAGAAAAAGATTTTTCCTAAATCAATGAAAACAGGCCATTATAAATTTTTGTCATTTTTATTGTTTTTATTGATATTTTTACTTGTCTTCTTAGGCATTATAGCAGCAGAATGATGGTCTGGCTACTGGACTGTTTTTTCCTCATTAAAATGAAGAAAAACGACGAGCAAGAAAAGTTTTGTACAATTTTTTTAGTCTACAAAAATCATCAATGTCGAGGAATCGTGAGAATCACAATTTAAACAGACCCAGTACCCAAACAAATCGAGTCGGATCGAATCGGGACAAAAGCATATCGTCAGCCTGATATCTAGCGGCCGGTGGAGACACGGCGGGTCAGAAGCTGAAACTTCAGAGAAGATGGCCGTCCTCCAGTCCTCTACAGTCCTCTACAGTCCTCCAGTCCTCTACAGTCCTCCAGTCCTCTACAGTCCTCCAGTCCTCTACAGTCCTCCAGTCCTCCAGTCCTCTACAGTCCTCTACAGTCCTCCAGTCCTCTACAGTCCTCTCCAGTCCTCCAGTCCTCTACAGTCCTCCAGTCCTCTACAGTCCTCCAGTCCTCTACAGTCCTCTCCAGTCCTCTACAGTCCTCTACAGTCCTCCAGTCCTCTACAGTCCTCCAGTCCTCTACAGTCCTCCAGTCCTCTACAGTCCTCTCCAGTCCTCTACAGTCCTCCAGTCCTCTACAGTCCTCCAGTCCTCTACAGTCCTCCAGTCCTCTACAGTCCTCTACAGTCCTCCAGTCCTCTACAGTCCTCCAGTCCTCTACAGTCCTCTACAGTCCTCCAGTCCTCTACAGTCCTCTCCAGTCCTCTACAGTCCTCTCCAGTCCTACAGTCCTCTACAGTCCTCTACAGTCCTCCAGTCCTCTACAGTCCTCTCCAGTCCTCTACAGTCCTCTACAGTCCTCCAGTCCTCTACAGTCCTCCAGTCCTCTACAGTCCTCCAGTCCTCTACAGTCCTCTACAGTCCTCCAGTCCTCTACAGTCCTCTACAGTCCTACAGTCCTCTACAGTCCTCCAGTCCTCTACAGTCCTCTCCAGTCCTCTACAGTCCTCCAGTCCTCTACAGTCCTCTCCAGTCCTCTACAGTCCTCCAGTCCTCTACAGTCCTCCAGTCCTCTACAGTCCTCTACAGTCCTCCAGTCCTCTACAGTCCTCTCCAGTCCTCTACAGTCCTCTCCAGTCCTCCAGTCCTCTACAGTCCTCTCCAGTCCTCTACAGTCCTCCAGTCCTCTACAGTCCTCTACAGTCCTCTACAGTCCTCCAGTCCTCTACAGTCCTCTCCAGTCCTCTACAGTCCTCTCCAGTCCTCTCCAGTCCTCTACAGTCCTCCAGTCCTCTACAGTCCTCTCCAGTCCTCTACAGTCCTCTACAGTCCTCCAGTCCTCTACAGTCCTCCAGTCCTCTACAGTCCTCTACAGTCCTCCAGTCCTCTACAGTCCTCTCCAGTCCTCTCCAGTCCTCTACAGTCCTCCAGTCCTCCAGTCCTCTACAGTCCTCTACAGTCCTCTACAGTCCTCCAGTCCTCTCCAGTCCTCTACAGTCCTCCAGTCCTCTACAGTCCTCTACAGTCCTCTACAGTCCTCCACAGTCCTCTACAGTCCTCCAGTCCTCTACAGTCCTCTACAGTCCTCTACAGTCCTCTCCAGTCCTCTACAGTCCTCCAGTCCTCTCCAGTCCTCTACAGTCCTCCAGTCCTCTACAGTCCTCTACAGTCCTCTACAGTCCTCTCCAGTCCTCTACAGTCCTCCAGTCCTCTACAGTCCTCTACAGTCCTCTACAGTCCTCCACAGTCCTCTACAGTCCTCCAGTCCTCTACAGTCCTCTACAGTCCTCCAGTCCTCTACAGTCCTCTACAGTCCTCTACAGTCCTCTACAGTCCTCCAGTCCTCTACAGTCCTCTACAGTCCTCCAGTCCTCTACAGTCCTCTACAGTCCTCTACAGTCCTCTACAGTCCTCCAGTCCTCTACAGTCCTCTACAGTCCTCCACAGTCCTCTACAGTCCTCTACAGTCCTCCACAGTCCTCTACAGTCCTCCAGTCCTCTACAGTCCTCTACAGTCCTCCACAGTCCTCTACAGTCCTCTACAGTCCTCTACAGTCCTCCACAGTCCTCTACAGTCCTCCAGTCCTCTACAGTCCTCTACAGTCCTCCAGTCCTCTACAGTCCTCTACAGTCCTCTACAGTCCTCTACAGTCCTCCAGTCCTCTACAGTCCTCTACAGTCCTCCAGTCCTCTACAGTCCTCTACAGTCCTCTACAGTCCTCCAGTCCTCTCCAGTCCTCTACAGTCCTCCAGTCCTCTACAGTCCTCTACAGTCCTCCAGTCCTCTACAGTCCTCTCCAGTCCTCTACAGTCCTCTACAGTCCTCCAGTCCTCCAGTCCTCTACAGTCCTCTACAGTCCTCTACAGTCCTCCAGTCCTCTACAGTCCTCTACAGTCCTCCAGTCCTCTACAGTCCTCTACAGTCCTCCAGTCCTCTACAGTCCTCTACAGTCCTCTAGTCCTCTACAGTCCTCCAGTCCTCTACAGTCCTCTACAGTCCTCCAGTCCTCTCCAGTTCTCTCCAGTCCTCTACAGTCCTCCAGTCCTCTCCAGTCCTCTACAGTCCTCTCCAGTCCTCCAGTCCTCTACAGTCCTCCAGTCCTCTCCAGTCCTCTCCAGTCCTCTACAGTCCTCTACAGTCCTCTACAGTCCTCCAGTCCTCTACAGTCCTCCAGTCCTCTACAGTCCTCCAGTCCTCTACAGTCCTCTCCAGTCCTCTACAGTCCTCCAGTCCTCTACAGTCCTCTACAGTCCTCCAGTCCTCTACAGTCCTCCAGTCCTCTACAGTCCTCTCCAGTCCTCTACAGTCCTCCAGTCCTCTACAGTCCTCTCCAGTCCTCTACAGTCCTCCAGTCCTCTCCAGTCCTCCAGTCCTCTCCAGTCCTCTACAGTCCTCCAGTCCTCTCCAGTCCTCTACAGTCCTCCAGTCCTCTACAGTCCTCCAGTCCTCTCCAGTCCTCTACAGTCCTCCAGTCCTCTACAGTCCTCCAGTCCTCTACAGTCCTCCAGTCCTCTCCAGTCCTCTACAGTCCTCCAGTCCTCTCCAGTCCTCTACAGTCCTCCAGTCCTCTACAGTCCTCTACAGTCCTCCAGTCCTCTACAGTCCTCCAGTCCTCTACAGTCCTCCAGTCCTCTACAGTCCTCCAGTCCTCTCCAGTCCTCTACAGTCCTCCAGTCCTCTCCAGTCCTCTACAGTCCTCCAGTCCTCTACAGTCCTCTACAGTCCTCCAGTCCTCTACAGTCCTCTACAGTCCTCTACAGTCCTCTACAGTCCTCTACAGTCCTCCAGTCCTCTACAGTCCTCTACAGTCCTCCAGTCCTCTCCAGTCCTCTACAGTCCTCCAGTCCTCTACAGTCCTCTACAGTCCTCCAGTCCTCTACAGTCCTCTACAGTCCTCTACAGTCCAGCTGCTGCGGTTCTTTTCAAACCTCCGCCGGACTTTTCTTTCCTTCTGACCGATGACGTCCAGGTCATCCAGTTCCAGCCTGCTCTTACCATGAACTCCGTCTCAGTTTGCCTGTGTTGATGTCTCCCTACCCTGAGCTAAACGGGGAGTTTATTTCAGTAAGTACACCAGGTATACTACAGAACACACACTATTAGTGTATTAGAAAGTATAATAACTTAATACTTTGTTCAGACTAAACTGGAACATTTTTAGTTTATAAAAATGGACTTCATGAGGTCATTTTAAGGGTTAGCTGTAAAGACACACAGCAGGTGCTGCTAAAGTAAGAACACGTTCAAGACATGATAAACCTTCAGACCAGGTGCTGCATGTCATGTTGGTCTGGACGTCGTCCTCGTCTGAAGCTGGACCACCACAGCCTGCTGTTCCCTGGAGACCACCAGTCCAAGCACACCCGTTACTGGAAGCAGGTCCTGGATCTGACCTGACTCATTTCTACTTGTTTGGCTGAAACGATGTCCAGAATCTCCAAAACCTCTCAGGGTCTACGGGCCAGCTGGGTACTGGCAGCATCACGGTCTGGTGTGGTCTGGGTCTACATGAGGGCTCCCAGTGTTGGGGAACTGGCTTTCACTGTGGGGAACATGATCCCAGCATTCATGGTGATGATCCTCATCCCTCCCTTCTGGAACTGGACCACATGACAGTTTTCCTACACCATGATGACCCCAAACCCCCCACGGACCCCAGACCCCCCACGGACCCCAGACCCCCCACGGACCCCAAACCCCCCACGGACCCCAGACCCCCCACGGACCCCCCACGGACCCCAGACCCCCCACGGACCCCAAACCCCCCACGGACCCCAGACCCCCCACGGACCCCAAACCCCCCACGGACCCCAAACCCCCCACGGACCCCAGACCCCCCACGGACCCCAAACCCCCCACGGACCCCAGACCCCCCACGGACCCCAGACCGCCCACGGACCCCAAACCCCCCACGGACCCCAGACCCCCCACGGACCCCAGACCCCCCACGGACCCCAGACCCCCCACGGACCCCAGACCCCCCACGGACCCCAAACCCCCCACGGACCCCAGACCCCCCACCGACCCCAGACCCCCCACGGACCCCAAACCCCCCACGGACCCCAGACCCCCCACGGACCCCAGACCGCCCACGGACCCCAAACCCCCCACGGACCCCAGACCCCCCACGGACCCCAGACCCCCCACGGACCCCAAACCCCCCCACGGACCCCGTCTCACCGTGGGGAGGACAGTTCACCGTGGGGAGGACGTCTCACCGTGGGGAGGACGTCTCACCGTGGGGAGGACAGTTCACCGTGGGGAGGACGTCTCGCCATGGGGAGGACGTCTCACCGTGGGGAGGACGTCTCACCGTGGGGAGGACGTCTCGCCGTGGGGAGGACGTCTCACCGTGGGGAGGACGTCTCGCCGTGGGGAGGACAGTTCACCGTGGGGAGGACGTCTCGCCGTGGGGAGGACGTCTCGCCGTGGGGAGGACGTCTCACCGTGGGGAGGACGTCTCGCCGTGGGGAGGACGTCTCGCCGTGGGGAGGACAGTTCACCGTGGGGAGGACGTCTCACCGTGGGGAGGACGTCTCACCGTGGGGAGGACAGTTCACCGTGGGGAGGACGTCTCGCCGTGGGGAGGACGTCTCGCCGTGGGGAGGACGTCTCACCGTGGGGAGGACGTCTCGCCGTGGGGAGGACAGTTCACCGTGGGGAGGACGTCTCGCCGTGGGGAGGACGTCTCACCGTGGGGAGGACGTCTCACCGTGGGGAGGACAGTTCACCGTGGGGAGGACAGTTCACCGTGGGGAGGACGTCTCGCCGTGGGGAGGACAGTTCACCGTGGGGAGGACAGTTCACCGTGGGGAGGACGTCTCACCGTGGGGAGGACAGTTCACCGTGGGGAGGACGTCTCGCCGTGGGGAGGACAGTTCACCGTGGGGAGGACGTCTCGCCGTGGGGAGGACGTCTCGCCGTGGGGAGGACAGTTCACCGTGGGGAGGACAGTTCACCGTGGGGAGGACGTCTCACCGTGGGGAGGACAGTTCACCGTGGGGAGGACAGTTCACCGTGGGGAGGACAGTTCACCGTGGGGAGGACGTCTCGCCGTGGGGAGGACGTCTCGCCGTGGGGAGGACAGTTCACCGTGGGGAGGACGTCTCACCGTGGGGAGGACGTCTCACCGTGGGGAGGACAGTTCACCGTGGGGAGGACAGTTCACCGTGGGGAGGACGTCTCGCCGTGGGGAGGACGTCTCGCCGTGGGGAGGACGTCTCACCGTGGGGAGGACAGTTCACCGTGGGGAGGACGTCTCGCCGTGGGGAGGACGTCTCGCCGTGGGGAGGACAGTTCACCGTGGGGAGGACATCTCGCCGTGGGGAGGACGTCTCGCCGTGGGGAGGACAGTTCACCGTGGGGAGGACGTCTCACCGTGGGGAGGACAGTTCACCGTGGGGAGGACGTCTCACCGTGGGGAGGACAGTTCACCGTGGGGAGGACAGTTCACCGTGGGGAGGACAGTTCACCGTGGGGAGGACGTCTCGCCGTGGGGAGGACGTCTCGCCGTGGGGAGGACAGTTCACCGTGGGGAGGACGTCTCACCGTGGGGAGGACGTCTCACCGTGGGGAGGACAGTTCACCGTGGGGAGGACAGTTCACCGTGGGGAGGACAGTTCACCGTGGGGAGGACGTCTCGCCGTGGGGAGGACGTCTCACCGTGGGGAGGACAGTTCACCGTGGGGAGGACGTCTCGCCGTGGGGAGGACGTCTCGCCGTGGGGAGGACAGTTCACCGTGGGGAGGACGTCTCACCGTGGGGAGGACAGTTCACCGTGGGGAGGACGTCTCGCCGTGGGGAGGACGTCTCACCGTGGGGAGGATGTCTCACCGTGGGGAGGACGTCTCACCGTGGGGAGGACGTCTCGCCGTGGGGAGGACGTCTCACCGTGGGGAGGACAGTTCACCGTGGGGAGGACGTCTCACCGTGGGGAGGACAGTTCACCGTGGGGAGGACGTCTCGCCGTGGGGAGGACAGTTCACCGTGGGGAGGACGTCTCGCCGTGGGGAGGACGTCTCGCCGTGGGGAGGACAGTTCACCGTGGGGAGGACAGTTCACCGTGGGGAGGACGTCTCACCGTGGGGAGGACAGTTCACCGTGGGGAGGACAGTTCACCGTGGGGAGGACAGTTCACCGTGGGGAGGACGTCTCGCCGTGGGGAGGACGTCTCGCCGTGGGGAGGACAGTTCACCGTGGGGAGGACGTCTCACCGTGGGGAGGACGTCTCACCGTGGGGAGGACAGTTCACCGTGGGGAGGACAGTTCACCGTGGGGAGGACGTCTCGCCGTGGGGAGGACGTCTCGCCGTGGGGAGGACGTCTCACCGTGGGGAGGACAGTTCACCGTGGGGAGGACGTCTCGCCGTGGGGAGGACGTCTCGCCGTGGGGAGGACAGTTCACCGTGGGGAGGACATCTCGCCGTGGGGAGGACGTCTCGCCGTGGGGAGGACAGTTCACCGTGGGGAGGACGTCTCACCGTGGGGAGGACAGTTCACCGTGGGGAGGACGTCTCACCGTGGGGAGGACAGTTCACCGTGGGGAGGACAGTTCACCGTGGGGAGGACAGTTCACCGTGGGGAGGACGTCTCGCCGTGGGGAGGACGTCTCGCCGTGGGGAGGACAGTTCACCGTGGGGAGGACGTCTCACCGTGGGGAGGACGTCTCACCGTGGGGAGGACAGTTCACCGTGGGGAGGACAGTTCACCGTGGGGAGGACAGTTCACCGTGGGGAGGACGTCTCGCCGTGGGGAGGACGTCTCACCGTGGGGAGGACAGTTCACCGTGGGGAGGACGTCTCGCCGTGGGGAGGACGTCTCGCCGTGGGGAGGACAGTTCACCGTGGGGAGGACGTCTCACCGTGGGGAGGACAGTTCACCGTGGGGAGGACGTCTCGCCGTGGGGAGGACGTCTCACCGTGGGGAGGATGTCTCACCGTGGGGAGGACGTCTCACCGTGGGGAGGACGTCTCGCCGTGGGGAGGACGTCTCACCGTGGGGAGGACGTCTCACCGTGGGGAGGACAGTTCACCGTGGGGAGGACGTCTCACCGTGGGGAGGACGTCTCACCGTGGGGAGGATGTCTCACCGTGGGGAGGACGTCTCACCGTGGGGAGGACGTCTCGCCGTGGGGAGGACGTCTCACCGTGGGGAGGACAGTTCACCGTGGGGAGGACAGTTCACCGTGGGGAGGACGTCTCGCCGTGGGGAGGACGTCTCGCCGTGGGGAGGACGTCTCGCCGTGGGGAGGACGTCTCACCGTGGGGAGGACGTCTCACCGTGGGGAGGACAGTTCACCGTGGGGAGGACGTCTCGCCGTGGGGAGGACGTCTCACCGTGGGGAGGACAGTTCACCGTGGGGAGGACGTCTCACCGTGGGGAGGACGTCTCGCCGTGGGGAGGACGTCTCGCCGTGGGGAGGACGTCTCGCCGTGGGGAGGACGTCTCGCCGTGGGGAGGACGCCACATATTTACACAGTACAGGCTGTAGTTCAGTTCACTGCGACGACTGCAGACTCTAAGTTTCATTTCTATGGAATTGTTTGAGGGAATAAAACATGTAGATGTATATAAATATATATACAGATTTCTTTTGTGATTTGATTGTTAAATAAACAAAAGGTTAATAGTTAATAACAGGTTTATTATAAAACTAAAAAAAATGAGTTATTCATAGAAAAAGCCCTTTAGTCAGGATCCCAGACAGTGTGACTGACCAAAGAATAAACGGCGGTAACAAGATGTAATGGTGTCTGGATGCATTTCCACAGACAACATCGCTGCTCGAGGTTCCTGCTTTCATCTTCGTCTGGGTTGCAGAGCACCTGGGAAAGGAAAAGGAAAAGTTTTTCTGCAGCAGCTTGTTTGAGGCCGGATGAAGCAGCAGGACCACAGACAGCATCACGACTTCACATTCATTCTGGATCTTACTGGACATACTGTGTTTATTTATGAAAACGTTTCAGGACTTTCTTCAGGCTCTGCATGCTGTGGACTGTCCCGACTGACGCACCGCAGCATCACGTGCACGTCGGGGACAGGGCCTCTGGACTGGCAGACTGGGGTGGTGGTCCCCCCTCTTTAAGAAGGGGGACCGAAGAGAGTGATCCGAGGACAGGGGATCACAGCCTCCCCTGGTCCAGAAGAGGTCCTTATTGATCTGTGTAACGGTGAACAACGGTTTGTAAACCCAGTCTGGCGTCTATAAGAGCGCCGTACACGACGATGGAGGTTTCCTCTGTTAGGTTTCCTCTTCAGGCCGGGTCAGCGCCCAGAACTTTCCAGCATCATCTGAAGCATCTTCCACCAGTGTAGTGCTGAGGATCACCACTAGAGGTCCCGGTTTCTCCTCTGAATCATCAGCAGGGAAGCAGGTGGAAAGTCTCCACAAGAACAATGTGCTCGCAGTTGTCTTGGTAACCCCACACACAGCCGGTTCGCTTTACTGTAACCTTCCTGGGCTGCACTGTGGTCAGAACTGTCACAGCTAAACGCCCCCAGGTTGCAGCCCGGCAGCTAAACGTCCCCAGGTTGCAGCCCGGCAGCTAAACGTCCCCAGGTTGCAGCCCGGCAGCTAAACGTCCCCAGGTTGCAGCCCGGCAGCTAAACGCCCCCAGGTTGCAGCCCGGCAGCTAAACGTCCCCAGGTTGCAGCCCGGCAGCTAAACGCCCCCAGGTTGCAGCCCGGCAGCTAAACGCCCGCAGGTTGCGGCCCGGCTGCTAAACGCCCCCAGGTTGCAGCCCGGCAGCTAAACGCCCCCAGGTTGCAGCCCGGCAGCAGCTAAACGTCCCCAGGTTGCAGCCCGGCAGCTAAACGTCCCCAGGTTGCGGCCCGGCAGCTAAACGCCCGCAGGTTGCAGCCCGGCAGCTAAACGCCCGCAGGTTGCGGCCCGGCTGCTAAACGCCCCCAGGTTGCAGCCCGGCAGCTAAACGCCCCCAGGTTGCAGCCCGGCAGCTAAACGCCCCCAGGTTGCAGCCCGGCAGCTAAACGCCCCCAGGTTGCAGCCCGGCAGCTAAACGTCCCCAGGTTGCAGCCCGGCAGCTAAACGTCCCCAGGTTGCAGCCCGGCAGCTAAACGTCCCCAGGTTGCAGCCCGGCAGCTAAACGCCCCCAGGTTGCAGCCCGGCAGCTAAACGTCCCCAGGTTGCAGCCCGGCAGCTAAACGCCCCCAGGTTGCAGCCCGGCAGCTAAACGCCCGCAGGTTGCGGCCCGGCTGCTAAACGCCCCCAGGTTGCAGCCCGGCAGCTAAACGCCCCCAGGTTGCAGCCCGGCAGCAGCTAAACGTCCCCAGGTTGCAGCCCGGCAGCTAAACGTCCCCAGGTTGCGGCCCGGCAGCTAAACGCCCGCAGGTTGCAGCCCGGCAGCTAAACGCCCGCAGGTTGCGGCCCGGCTGCTAAACGCCCCCAGGTTGCAGCCCGGCAGCTAAACGCCCCCAGGTTGCAGCCCGGCAGCTAAACGCCCCCAGGTTGCAGCCCGGCAGCTAAACGTCCCCAGGTTGCAGCCCGGCAGCTAAACGCCCCCAGGTTGCAGCCCGGCAGCTAAACGTCCCCAGGTTGCAGCCCGGCAGCTAAACGCCCGCAGGTTGCGGCCCGGCTGCTAAACGCCCCCAGGTTGCAGCCCGGCAGCTAAACGTCCCCAGGTTGCAGCCCGGCAGCTAAACGCCCCCAGGTTGCAGCCCGGCAGCTAAACGCCCCCAGGTTGCGGCCCGGCTGCTAAACGCCCCCAGGTTGCGGCCCGGCTGCTAAACGCCCCCAGGTTGCGGCCCGGCTGCTAAACGCCCCCAGGTTGCAGCCCGGCAGCTAAACGCCCGCAGGTTGCGGCCCGGCTGCTAAACGCCCCCAGGTTGCAGCCCGGCAGCTAAACGCCCGCAGGTTGCAGCCCAGCTGCTAAACGCCCCCAGGTTGCAGCCCGGCAGCTAAACGTCCCCAGGTTGCGGCCCAGCTGCTAAACGCCCCCAGGTTGCAGCCCGGCAGCTAAACGCCCGCAGGTTGCAGCCCGGCAGCTAAACGCCCCCAGGTTGCAGCCCGGCAGCTAAACGCCCCCAGGTTGCAGCCCGGCTGCTAAACGTCCCCAGGTTGCAGCCCGGCAGCTAAACGCCCCCAGGTTGCAGCCCGGCAGCTAAACGCCCCCAGGTTGCGGCCCGGCAGCTAAACGCCCCCAGGTTGCGGCCCGGCAGCTAAACGCCCGCAGGTTGCAGCCCGGCAGCTAAACGCCCCCAGGTTGCGGCCCGGCAGCTAAACGCCCGCAGGTTGCGGCCCGGCTGCTAAACGCCCGCAGGTTGCGGCCCGGCTGCTAAACGCCCGCAGGTTGCAGCCCGGCAGCTAAACGCCCGCAGGTTGCAGCCCGGCAGCTAAACGCCCCCAGGTTGCAGCCCGGCTGCTAAACGCCCCCAGGTTGCAGCCCGGCTGCTAAACGCCCCCAGGTTGCGGCCCGGCTGCTAAACGCCCCCAGGTTGCGGCCCGGCTGCTAAACGCCCCCAGGTTGCAGCCCGGCTGCATGTGTTAAATATAAACACAGCTTCTATCAACAACATTACTCTCAGGTTTGATAGATCATATTGCAGCTGCTAAATTAATATATTAACATATTGAATATTACGTTAGACATACCAACTGGATGCAGACGTGCTGTTTTTGTGCACCATTAAAACACACAACCCTCCATGTGTGCTGTTAGTGAATCAGCTTGTAATGTTTTGTTGCGTGTGCCGGTACTTTGCACACGTTTCAGTATGTGCAAACCTTCAGCAGATCCGGGTATAAGAGTTCTACTGCAGCATAAACACACTGCGTTTTTATCAAGTAGAAAAATCAGCACTCGGTTTCAGCTGTATGACGCTTTACTATTTATTTTAAAAAAAGAAAAGGGGGGGGGAGAATCAGTGATGGTGTTACATCAACTCAGCTCTATTTGCCATGTTGACACTTAAAACATGCAGTTCATGATAATTTTCAATCATATGCTCATTTTCATTAGAACGGGCCTCTGGAGGACTTAGACTGGTCCAGTATGGACTTACTGGGCAGAAATGGGACTGATGGTTTGTCAGAAACATAAATAATATGTCTGCTTTGGAGCACATAAACAGTAGAAACTGTCTCAGATCATATTTCAGCCTGAAACTGGGAACACTGCCAGTAATCCTTATGATCACCGACATTCTCCATGATGTGGATTTTAAGGACATGATGAGAAGAAACCAGAAGAAAATGCTTCTAAAAGGAAAGTTCAGTGAAAGTATCTGCAGGTTTCCACATGTTGTGTCTGAAAAGTCATGTTGATCAGCTGTTTCTGTTCAGGAAGCTTCACAGGGTTGTTTGATCTGCTGTTATTTATTCATTCATTACTGTATTCAGCATTGTTTCTTATGGTCATGTTATGAATATGTTATTATATACAGAAAACCTCAGTGTAAACCTGGACAATACTTTCTGTAATGAGACTTGGTTCATGTGGAGGACGGGACGGGGTCTACAGTAGGTAAACAACAGGCAGGTTAAGGCGCGTATGGGAGGTTTACTGGTGTTTCTAACTGAGCCTTGGCATGAATATGAGCAGGACAGATTCTATATGCTGGCCTGAACCGGGAGGGGAACGGCTCTTCATCTCACTCGCTCTGCAGACTCATCTACGTACAACTCTGACTGACATCTAGTTATTTCAACTTTCCCAAACAGGAGCAAAACTTGACATCCTGACCAGAATGAGCTTTTTCAGTCAACAAGGGAGGGAAGCTCCCATCTGCCTGAGAGGAAGCCTTGATCAGAAGGAGAAAAGTCTTTTCTCAGGTGTTCTGGGATGACTTACTCTGTCCAGAGAGTGCAGTTGACACCATGAGGGGAGAAATATCCGTCTGCACAGTCTTCACAAACCGTATCACTTCTGCTCGTTCCTGAGAAAGGAAAAGAGGCGACGTGTTTCTAGCCCAGATATCAGACTCAGAACAGTGATTTTATGTCCTCACCTGGCTCCTTTATCCTCTGTCCAGGTGCACATCGCGAGTGTTTCTCTGCCCAGCTGCATCCTGTAGCATCCGCCCAACTTTTGCAGAAATAACCACTTAAAGCGTCACAAACCCCGTCGGACATTGTTGTGCACGTCTGCTTGGCAAACAGGCCGTGGCCTGAAAAGAGACAGAGCTTAGCCGCTTCGTTGGCTTCATGTTAAATATGTGAATCTGTCGGGACGTGTCCACGTGACTGCACCTGGGTCACAGGACGTGCAGGCGAAACACCTTCTCAGACCATTAGGTTGGTTCATGAAAGTCCCGGCCTGACAGGGGCTGCACTGTGTCCCCAACAGCGCCGTGCAGTCTGAGCGAACGATGGTCCCTGTTCCACACGACACAGCGTTGACGTCAGTACGTTCAGATGGAGCAAAGCCAGAGGGTCAGAAACAACAACGGCAGACATGCAGGGAGAACAACATGAACATCTATAATCTAGATAAACCAGATTATAACATCAGGATCCAGTCTGAACACAAGCAGCCAGTCAGACTCCTGGATCTGCTCCATCACTCCGCCTGATAGCATCACACATTAACTCCTCTGTTATCATGATGTAACCAGAAGGATCCTCATCCCGCCTCTTCCCGCCTCGCTGTCGGGGAGTAAACATGGCTGGAAGCATCCTGTTCGTGTAGCTGCATCCCTCAGCTGTTAGCAGGTGGGTGGAGCGTCTTCCTCTCTTTTATTAAACATGAAGTTTGTGTGTTTTCTTTTCTTTCACCACCAAGTCATGTGTTCAGCAGTGCAGGTTAGTCTGCCCGCCTGCTGGCAACATAAAAGTTACGTCTGGATGATGAGTAAATTCAGGAAATGTCGGAAGAGGAACAGGAAACAAGTGATGATATGAGAAGGAGTCGAGCAGCTCTGGTCAGACAGTCTGACGTTTTTCTTCTGAAACATCACAAAGATCTGTTCATGTAAACTTCAGTTATAGTGTATAAATATTATATCATGAATAAAGTATCTATCTATCTATCTATCTATCTGCTGCTGGGAACATGCCACTCTCCCTGCAGAGGGATGAACGAACGCTTGACTTTTCGCAGCCGAACGCCTCCGGACTGCAGAGCACATCATGGTGCAGAGACTTCCTGGTCGGGAATGGACAGAGTCAGCAGGTAAAAGAAGGAAAACAGACGAGTGCTTTTAGCTTTCTCTACATTCTCCACTGCTTGGATTAGTGCTGATATGTTGTTTTAGAACAGCGTAACAAAGTGCACACACTAATAATACATTCCCATGCGAATGGCTGTAATTTAACGCAGTGCTTCCCGGATAATTCCTCCCGTGTATATTTCCTCCTCGTTTGTGTGTCGACCATCGGCATGGTGTGTGACTCAGACAGGCATGTTTTGTAGCTTTAAAGAGGCGTGTTTTATACCAGAATATAAGCAGCCATTTTGGTTCCACATAGCAGCACGTGTTGGGGTCAGGGTTGTGAATAAGCCGGTAAATTTTTCTATCCAGATAAAAACGTTTAGGCGTGAAAAACCAAACGAGGTGAGGTTTCAGTGTGAGTAATACCTAGAAGCTGAGGTAGAAAACTCATTTTGTTTGTGCCGTGGTTTGCTTTCGCTCGCCGGCAGAATCGCTGATATGACCGAAACTTTCTCACCTTGCTCATTTAGTTTCGTCTTTTACTCATTGTGGCTGGTTTTTACTGTATTTTATCAGAAATATAAAGCAGTGTTAAGAAGCACCAGTAAATGCTAATGAGGAAATATTACGTTTAAACAGCTTCAATGTTTGATGTGGAAACGATGTGAGACGCTTCGGCTGTGAAGGAACATTTACAGTTTCCCTCAGCTAAAAACTATTAAATGCAAACCTGATGCTCACTAGACGAAAAATAGATGCTCTATGTTGTATGGAAATTAATTTAGGTGTGTGTGTGTGTAATTAAATATAATTTTATTGATTATGACAAAAAAAATATTGCTTTTCCAATTAATACTGTGAGGATAGATTTGGCAAGAATTAAAGCAAAGCTTTGATAAAATAGTTTACAGTGATAAAAGGAAAAGCTGTGATAAAATAGTTTTAAGTAGCAGGACTAATAGAACCTGGTGGCCAAAATTCCGACAGCACGTAAACGCATCACTTCAAAATGACGTTTCACTCTCAAATAAAAACATTAAAACTAAAAAAATAAATAAAAAAATAAAAAAAATAAAACGTGTTTAGTGCGTCTCGTGCGGAAGATGTTGGTGATAACTTCATCATTTCTGTCGTAATACAGCAGCTAGTTACCCCTCGTACTAGTTAGTTAGTGGTTACCAGCAGTCCCAGACCAGCAGTAACCACAGCACCATGGTGGTTCAGTTTGAAGGGTAAACTTCGTACCTTCGTTGCACATCGGGCAGCACTCTCCGTCACCGGACATGTACTCTTTGGCTCGGCAGCAGCAAGCCGAGGCCATGATGGAAGCAGCAACCGCCACTGGAAGACAGAAAGCGGGGAGTTAGAGGCTGTAGAGCCGCTGCTCAGACTCCATCTGCCGGATCCAAAGTCCGGCCGAACCCGCTCATGTTCTTACCAAACAGCAGCGGCGTGGTGTCCATCTTACATCACAACATCAGGACGCCACGTTTACGTTGCCAGCTGCCTGTAATTCACAGTTTTTCTTTTTAATTCTTACAAACGTTAAAATATTCAGGTTTTCAACACATCAGCTCCTCCGGTTCAGGAAATGGAGAAAGGTTGCCAGATTATTACCAGATTAGGAAAAAGTGTGTCGTTGTTATACTGTACATACTGTATATATACACTATATCTGTCTTTACACACACACACACACACATACATATTTTATATACATATTATATATACATATTATATATATATAAATATATATATATATATATATATATGCATATATATGCCTGCGATGGACTGGCGAGCTGTCCAGGGTGTACCCTGCCTGTCGCCCAAAGCCGGCTGGGATAGGCTCCAGCTTCCCCGCGACCCTGAATTGGAATAAGCGGTTCAGAAAATGAATGAATGAATATATATATATATATATATAGATAGATAGATAGATAGATAGATATATAGATATATATAGATATATATTCATTCATTCATTTTCTGAATTACACCTTAGTATATATATATATATATATATATATATATATATATATATATATATATATATATATATATATATCCACCCCTCTCTCTGTATAACTACATGTTGCAACATCACAACCCATGAACTATCAGAACATTTGGTATCAGAGTAATGACTGGTATAAACCTCAACCTGACCGACAAACTGAGTCAGGTAATGGCTGGTTCTGCCACCAACTTCTGTGGAGCACATGATAAGATACGTGGAGGTAAACGACTCTAGCATGTGTGAAAAACAGAGAGAAGACTATTTTAAGAGGCTCCTGCAGACCTTCTGTGACTCATCAGCTGTTTTCATGCAGATATTTGCTGCATCAGCATATCAGCTGTGGACATGAAGAGACATGACAGCCTAACAGGGAAGGTCGACTCTGCAGTGAGATGCCTCCAGGATAGCTAGGCCATGATCCATGTTGTGGTTCAGCTCACACTTCCTTCCAGAACATTCTGGCCTCAGTATGTGAGGAATGCCGTCACAGGTCTCCTCTTCCTGCAGCCGCAAGGCTCTTAAACCAGTACTGCTCCCGGTATACCATGCACACAATGTAACGCTGACATCATCCAGCTGATGAAGTCATCATACATGCTGTGAATGCTGATCCTTTTCAACGTTAGCTTTTATTACCTGCAGTCATACTGATTTGGGATTAATAAAGGTATCTAATCTAAAAGGTGGATATGCTCTGAATAACACCATGACATGCAGCAAACAGTCTGCTCATCTGATGGATAATACAACATTTCATCACTGATTTATTGTTGTATATTTGAAATGTAAAGCAGGAGCATGGAGACACAGCTCGACTGGATCATAAGCCCTAGCTGTGTATTTATCTTGAGGGTTTGCAGTGCGACACAAACTTCCTTTACAAACCGCAGTCCTACATGATGAGTTAAAATATTAAACCTGACATTAAAGCTGAACATGAAAAACAACCAGAAGCAGTCAGAGAGCAACAGGAAACGTTGCAGCAAACGGCGCCAAGCAGGAGCCTGCTGAGGAGTTGTACGTCTGCAGACACTCCACCAGGCCAGATAAACACAACCCCAAAACTTTTCACTTTAAAATGTCAGCATGAAATTCCTGAGGTTTGTCTCTGGCATGTGGGCTTCATCCTGTCCCGCGTCCTGCTCTGGTGTGGCTGTTATTCCCTCCTCTCCTCCCTCCCTGCTCCCTATCAAGACACAAAGTCTAAATAAACCTCCACACAGTTACACACCTTTTCCTTCATCCAGGTTGTTTTGCTGGTGTTTCTGTTTTTTATGTAAAAACTACTGGGTGGATTTTTGTTGATTTTTCAGAGGATGGATCTTAGCCTGACTTAGACTCCATGTTGGGAATAATCCGGAAGGAATTGTCAGGAATTTTAGAAGATTTTTCACAGTTTGGGTGAAAATGGTGGAGGTGTGTGCTCTCCTGCTTCTAACATGCTGCTTAGTTTTGTGGAATTATGGAGGAATCTGCTCCTCGTCTGTTCATCCTCCCACCTGCTTCTTCTTTCCTGCTTTCTCATAAAAAACACAAAAGTTTAATCAGAGATACTTTCACATTTATCTCTAACAGCAGATCGCTGTGATCAGATTCTCTTAAAGGAACCAGCAGGTTTACATTAAAACCAAAGGAACACATAAATTAATAAAAAATTCTTACATGTCCATAGAACTGAACAAGTAAACAGATATTTCCAAAACATGCATCTAACCATGTAGTTTGTACATAAAAAGAGTCAAGTCCACCTATCAGAATCAGTGTCAGTCCGGCCACCTTTAACAGAATGATTCACATCAGTGAGTCAGACGCTGTTAAACCTTCATCATCACAGTTTCTGATCTCATCCTCTACCTCCGCCATCCTGTCTACGAATTTCACCATCTGCTACAGACTTCCTCTGTGTTGCAGGCTGGCTTCTGCTGTTGCGCAGCAGAGAACCGCTGAGCATCATGTGTCTAGCTGGACACATTCAGACTCCCTCCGCTGCATTTCGCTTGTATTTTAAGTTAAAAATACATGAATTTATGTGGGTTTCATGTTGGTTTTCCATGTTTCCTTCTGCTACACATCTGACTTAGATTAATGGCTAATTATCAGACTAATGCAGAGTTTCATGTCCAGCTCTGCATCAGTCTGCTGGTTAAGTCTGATGTGTGTCAGGTGTGTTGCAGCAGGAAAACCCCAAACAGGACCGGAGTTCCTGCCCCTGATTTAATGGAAGCCAGGTGTGTGGAACAGAGATACGTGGAAAACCTGCAGGACGAACTCTGGGCACCCCAGGAGTAAAGGGGTTAAGATGGATGGCCAAACCCAGAGCTGCTGATAATACGCAAACCTGGCAACCCAGTTCAGCATGCTGCGCATGCGCATTTCAGCGCCATTACGGTTATGGCGGAGTAGAAATTCAGCCACCGGACCGGAAGTGATAATCTGCCGACATTTTGATGAAACAAATGATTAAATGCAACTCTGACACAGAAGGCCAAGAAAACACCAGAGATAATGTTGGAAAGTTACATGAACCCTGAAACTGGTTTTAGCGCTGCCCCTGAACGCAGCACATGTAACCCCCCCGCGACCACAAACAGGCTGATCTGGACTTTGACCACATGGTCGGATTGTAAAGTTAAATATTAACTTTAAAATCGAAGCAAACATGAACTTTTAGTTTTCCACTTTTGAAGGGACATCTGTAAGACTTGCATCGGAGTGTGTGTGTGTGTGTAAGATCTGCATGAACAGAAAATGGCGGCTTAGATTTGTTATCATACAGAAACCTTCCACTGCTATAATTATCAGCTCGAAGCTGCTGGTTAAATGTTTTGCTTCCTGTTTTACCAGAATTTAATATTTTACAGTAAAACTATGTTTCTGTAGTAACAGTGATTGTTTATCTGCACGTTTCCAGCTCTGTGCTACTGATCTATGTGACTTTACACATAAATAATGACCCAGTGCAGGCCTGGAACAGCACTAAAGTAAAGAACACAAAGTTTTACATCAGTTTGTCCAACAGCAACACAAAGGAACGTTTGTTTTCATCGATGTGTTGCTTACCTTTAGGGACGTTAACAGTCCTTTACCTCACGTTGAAATGTAGACATTAAGCATGTGATTTCCTTCTTACACCACTCACACTTTAAATAAGAAGTCATGCTTTCAGTACAACTAGACGACATGATGCTCAGTGGTCTGCAAGATGAAAATATCCTCATTTATCACAATCCAAGAGATAAAAATAAAAAATAACTTCCTGGTATCTTTAGCAGTTTTCCCACCAAGGAACTGCAGAACTTCACCGTCTATATTTAAACCAAAGTACTGAGAAGCAACATCATGTAAAAAGTTTCAGTCAGGTTGCATTCAGCTTTTCTCAGAGCTGGAGGAGCAGAACATAAAAGCTACACAGACATCATGCATGCAGGTAAAAGAACATGTCATTTACATCCAGCGTTGCACAACGAGGCGTCAGAAATGACAAAAACATAAAAACACATCACTGAAAACATCCCGTTCAGAGCATCAAACCTGCTTAATGAGGACATTCTTCAACACTTCTACATTTATAAATGTTTATTTTGATTCCCTGAATCATGTGTGACGTCACAGAGACCCAGCTTCAGTTCAGAGTAAAAGCAGACGTGATGATTGTCCCTCCTGGGCTCCTGTACCTCCAGGTTCGTGATGCAGGAGAAGCCGGCTGGTCTTGGAGCAGCAGAGAAGTGCTGGTACCAGACCCTTTCTGTCTCAGCTGTTGTCTCTGGGACATTTTGTAACCATGACTGATCTCTGCAGAACATCTGCTGAGATATTAAAGCTGATGAGAAGGAGACTGGGTTGCCATGGTTTACTTCCTACTGGGAGATGCTTTAGCCACTGGTACCATGTACTGCAGTCCCAGCAGGTCTAATCCTGAGATCCTCCAGAGAGCCTTCATCTGCTGTCATCACCGTCTGCAGTCTCCTCTTCCAAACATTTGCTCCCAGCAGGACTGTTGTCTGTGTGTTCCCATATTTTCTGGATCCACGTTGAGCTTCTCAGACGGTGCGTTCACACCAACCTCCCTCATCTGAAGCCCCTCTGTCTGCTGTTCATGTGAAGGGGTGAGAATGTGCAGCATAACTCTCATGTGGACGAATAAAGGTTTGTTTGACTAAAGCAGAGTGGAAACAAACTCAGAGCAGTCCCACCCTTAACTTAGCCGACACACTTAGACTGGTAGATGATGGTCCAGACTGGTAGATGATGGTCCAGACTGGTAGATGATGATCCAGACTGGTAGATGATGATCCAGACTGGTAGATGATGTCCAGACTGGTAGATGATGGTCTAGACTGGTAGATGATGGTCCAGACTGGTAGATGATGGTCCAGACTGGTAGATGATGGTCCAGACTGGTAGATGATGGTCCAGACTGGTAGATGATGGTCCAGACTGGTAGATGATGTCCAGACTGGTAGATGATGGTCCAGACTGGTAGATGATGTCCAGACTGGTAGATGATGTCCAGACTGGTAGATGATGGTCCAGACTGGTAGATGATGTCCAGACTGGTAGATGATGGTCCAGACTGGTAGATGATGTCCAGACTGGTAGATGATGGTCCAGACTGGTAGATGATGGTCCAGACTGGTAGATGATGGTCCAGACTGGTAGATGATGGTCCAGACTGGTAGATGATGTCCAGACTGGTAGATGATGGTCCAGACTGGTAGATGATGGTCCAGACTGGTAGATGATGGTCCAGACTGGTAGATGATGGTCCAGACTGGTAGATGATGGTCCAGACTGGTAGATGATGGTCCAGACTGGTAGATGATGTCCAGACTGGTAGATGATGGTCCAGACTGGTAGATGATGGTCCAGACTGGTAGATGATGGTCCAGACTGGTAGATGATGGTCCAGACTGGTGGAAAAGCTGCTTTCTGCATTGAGGTTCTGTCCACCACAAAGACAACGTGTCAGCATCCAGATGCATCTCTACTGGACTCTGAAACACGTTCACTCTGCTGGGAACAGACTGGGAACAGACTGGCAGCTCCAACCACATGCTGCTGAACTCTGCAGAAGGAAATAAACAGACTTCATAATGAACCTCTGGAACATCTGCAGAGACCTCGCAGGATGACTGGGACAGTGGAGAAGACACATCAGACTCACCTGCTGGTGTTTACTCTAAAAAAATCTCTCCTCTGTTATCGTCTGATTCCTGCAGTGGTACCTGCACTACTGGGTCAATATTTCTTTCCTCCTTTTTGGTGGAAAAACAATCACAAAAATAAACATGATTCATGTTCCATTTAACATCTGTAACTATTTACGGTTAAAAAAGAGGAAAACAAACCTGTTTTAATTTATTCCTTTGTTTTCCTGTGAAAAGAAATGAAACAGTAAACAAACATCTTCAGAACAGTCAGGAGAACAAACTGCTGTCCTACAAACATCTACTGTCCTCACCTGATATTAGAGACATGATCTTCTCTCTGAAGCGGTATAAAACTCCAGCCGCTACCATCAGTAATATTAACAAACCCACACCGATCCCGATCCCAGCTGCTGGTGCAACGGAACTGTTTTCTCCACATTCAGCATCAGATGAAGAAGTTCCTGCTTTTATCTGCTGAAGGTTTAGTGACTGACATCTGAAATGACAGAGGAAGATGTTTCCAGAAGAATGTAGAAATGCAACAAATCCCTGCTGCTCTTAGAGATGAAACATGAAGAATCACTTACTGTGTGTGTTCTCGACAAGATGAAGACGATCCGTCTGAAAATGTTCCATGTGTGCAGTCGGAGCACTCGGTGTCTGAGGAGGATGTTCCTGCACACACACACTCATATCATCTCCCTGCTTCAGCACGCTGCACACACACTTCTGCTTCTGTCATTTGCTGCATGTTTCTAAGCAAGCTTTACTGTGAACATGGAAACAACTCACCTGCTTTACTGATGTACTGTCCTGGTTTACAGCTGCTGTGTTTCTGTGCTGCTGCACAGCTGCTCTTTGTAGCGTCGATACAGAAGAATCCCTCTGCTGGTTCACACACCGTGTCTGATGTTCCTGTACACGGCTGCTTCACACTCACACCTGAACCTGACAACACATGGAGGAATCACACACACAGTCCGATCCATACTGAAAGGAAACTGATGGAAACTCCAACAAAAGGCTAAAATGTCCTGGATTTAAAATCTCGTGAATTTCACACAGTTTTCTTTAGATTTTATTCTGGTAAAGTAAATCTACCTGAATCACAGACGCTGCATGGTGAACATTGTTTTAGTCCGTTGGGTTTGTCCATGTAGGATCCTTCCATGCAGGGCAGACATGACGTACTTCTGATCTCTGTGCAGTCGAACTTAACTCGACTTCCTGATGGAGAGAAAACCATTTCATTCCAGTCTGATTGTGCTGGAACACAACATGCAGCGCTGAAGCAGCGGTATGAGAGACACATGGGTCATGTATGCAGCATCCTGACAGAAACAGCGGGTGGTGGAGTCTTACCAGGGGGACACATGGGACAGCATTCAATCCCTATTTTATACTCAGATGGATGACATGTGTGGACAGAAAAGGCTCTCATCACTATTATCTGTAAAAGTAAGAAAAGAAAAGGATTTTCAAACCTGAACACCAGATTATTGAACTGATGACAAACACGTATGTTCCCTCCTCCCTGTCTGTTATCCCAGCCAGTGTCTTGTGACAGCACTGTGGAGAAACCTTTACTGGGTCTATTCTAAGAGCCTGTTATTGGTAGTTCGTCCCACACTGTGCTCCAAATGACTGCTTATAAATCATCAGGTGCAGAGAGGAGCAGGAGGTCAGCAGCCAGACATGGAATTATCACTTATAATTACTACACTTTGAAAAAACCGTTTCCCTCCAGGATAAAAAAAGATATTTATCATTTCATTTTCCTGTAATTTGATATTCAGTTAATGTTAAATATCTCCCGTAATCTGATCATTGATGCCTCTCCAAGTTGTCAGGAGGTCCGTTGACCCTCCCTCACCCATCTGTTTGTTCAGGATGCTCCACAGTGGGGGTGGGTTCAGGGGGTTCTGGTGGTCCCACCATCAGTTTTCTCTCTTTGTACCCAACGCAGCCAAAGTGTGAATGGAGTCCAGGTTTTTTCTTTTACACAAAGAGAAGAAACTTCGTTAGGAGTTCCACGTATTGTGCAGCGGCCATCTTGACCCCTCAGATAGGGTCCTGCCATCTCACGCCTCATTATTCCACCCAAACATCACTTCACCGTCACAGCCTTGCTGAGATATGGTCATCCATCCAGACCTCCGTCCAGACTTCTGGCTTTCTTAAGACTTGTTATGATGAGTCTCCATGGCAACGGAAGACTTGTTTACAATCGGGATCGACTGATTAAACTCTCCCAAATCAGGATTATCAGCGAAACAACACATCAAATCCCAATGGAGTTGAAAAGAAAGAGAAGAGGATGCAGAGCAGGAGTGAGACAGAGGAGAAAGCGATGGAGATTTAAACCATTTCTCCCGACCGTCATCATGGGTAATGTGAGATCGCTAGCTAACAAAACGGACGAGCTGGAGATGCTAACAAGGTCTCAGAAAGAATACAGAGAGTGCAGTATTATGTGCTTCACCGAGACATGGCTGCATGAACACATCCCTGACTGTAATGTGTCTGTACCGGGCTTTAAAACGGTCCGTGCAGACCGCAGTAGACAACACAGCGGAAAGCTAAAGGGTGGTGGAATTGCAGTGCTGGTTAACCAGCGTTGGTGTCATCCTGGACATGTTACTGTCAAGGAGAAGATATGCACAAGGGACATGGAACTGTTAGCTGTGAGCTTCCGTCCATATTATTTACCCAGAGAGTTTACCTGTGTTATTCTGGTAGCGGTTTATATAATACCTGGTACCGCACCAGACACAGCCTGTGACGTCATCAGCTCCGTCGTTGCTCGGCTACAAACACAGCATCCAAACTCATTCATGGCGATCTCCGGAGACTTCAACAACGTCTCCCTCTCTGCAACTCTACCAACATTCCAGCAGTTTGTCAGCTGCTCCACCAGAGAAAATAAGATGTTGGACTTATTTTATGCAAATATGAATAATGGATCCAGTTGTTCTGCCCCGCCTCCTTTAGGAAGATCTGACCATAATCTGGTTCTTCTCACCTCCACCTACAAGCCCATCGTTCAGCAGCAACCAGTCATCACAAAGACTATCAAAATCTGGTCTGCTGAAGCTGAAGATGCTCTTAGAGGAGGCTTTGAGGCTACAGACTGGAACGTCCTCTGTGAACCTCATGGAGACGACATCAACGCCATGACTGAGTGTGTGACAGATTACATAAACTTCTGTGTGGACAGCATCGTCCCAACAAGAACAGTGAGGTGCTTCCCCAATAACAAACCCTGGATCACCAGTGACCTGAAAAAGCTGCTGAACATCAAAAAGAAAGCCTTCAGGGATGGAGACAGGGAGTTATTGAGGGCAACACAAAAACAACTTAAAACACAGACTAAGAAGTGCAAGGAGGACTACAGGAAGAAGTTAGAAAGTCAGCTCCAGCAGAATAACCTGAGGGATGTGTGGTCTGGAATGAAGAAGATCACCGGCTTCAAGTTAAAGGGGGACCAGCCTGATGGAGGTCTGGACAGAGCTAATGAGCTGAACATATTCTTCAACAGGTTCAGTTCACCCCCTACCTCCAGCCCAACAGACCACACACCCTCCATAAGCCCACTGCTTTCCTGTCACGCCTCCAATCTGTCACCCTGCAGCTCAGTCATGGACCAGAACACAGCTTCATCTCCCTCCACATCAGGACATCCTGAGACCTCCACCTTGTTTGTCTCCTGCAATCAGGTTAAGAAGCAACTTGAGAAACTGAACCAGAACAAGGCTGCAGGTCCAGATGGTGTCAGTCCCAGAGTTCTCAAGACCTGCTCAGAACAACTATGTCCGATTCTCCAGCACCTTTTCAACACCAGTCTGAGACAAAATAGAGTCCCAGTGCTGTGGAAAACCTCCTGCCTTGTTCCAGTGCCTAAAAAAAACACAACCAGCTGAACCAAGTGACTACAGACCAGTTGCCCTGACATCTCACATCATGAAAGTCCTGGAGAGACTCTTACTGGCTCACCTCAACAAGCAAGTAAACACCTTTCAGGACCCATTCCAGTTTGCATATCGTAATGGACTTGGGGTTGAAGATGCCATCATATACCTGCTCCAGAGAGCACACTCTCATCTGGACCATTCAGGCAGCACTCTGAGGGTCATGTTCTTTCATTTCTCAGTGCTTTTAATACCATTCAGCCTGCTTTGTTATGTGAGAAGCTCCATAAATTCCAGGTGGATACCTCCACAACCACCTGGATCTATGACTACCTCACAAACAGACCCCAGTTTGTGAGACTGAAAGGTTGTGTGTCTGAGATGGAGGTCAGCAGCACTGGTGCACCACAAGGAACTGTACTCTGGCCATTCCTCTTCACTCTGTACACCTCAGACTTCCAGTACAACTCTGAGTCCTGTCATCTGCAGAAATACTCTGATGACTCTGCAGTTGTGGGGTGTATCAGGGATGAACAAGAAGCAGAGTACAGAGAACTGGTCAGTCAGTTTGTTAAATGGTGCGGTGACAATCATCTCATA
This sequence comes from Telmatherina bonti, assembly GCF_933228915.1. Lineage (NCBI taxonomy): Eukaryota > Metazoa > Chordata > Actinopteri > Atheriniformes > Telmatherinidae > Telmatherina > Telmatherina bonti. The sequence continues at coordinate 4,749,740 of NC_136622.1, read as the reverse complement.
TTAAATAGCAGCAAAACAAAAGAGATGATTGTTGACTTCAGGAGGAAGAAGAATAAACAAAGCACTGTTTCCATCCTGGGAGAGGAGGTGGAGGTGGTGGAGGAATACAAGTATCTTGGAGTTCAGCTGGACAACAAACTGGACTGGAAATGCAACACTGACTACATCTACAAGAAAGGTCAGAGCAGACTGTACTTCTTAAGGAAGCTGAGATGGTTTAACGTCTGCACCAAGATGTTGCATATCTTCTATAAGTCTGTTGTGGAGAGTGCAGTCAGCTTTGCAGCATCTGCTGGGGTAGTAGCATCAGAACCAGAGGCTTGAAGAGAATCAACAAACTGATCCAGAAAGCTGCTTCTGTGCTTGGAGTAACTCTGGAGCCGCTGGAGCTGATTGTCCAAAGAAGAATGCTGCACAAGCTGATGAAGATGATGGAGGATTCTTCACACCCTCTCCACAACACAGTGATGAAACAACAAAGTGTGTTCAGTGAGAGGCTTCTTCAGGTCCGATGTAAGACTGAAAGATACAGAAGATCATTCCTGCCAGCAGCCATCAGCCTCCGGAACAAGACCTCCTCTAGTTATTATTATATACTACAATATTAGATCTCCCTTTGGGGATTAATAAAGTATTTTTCATTTAATTTCAACATTCAGCAGTGGGGATTTAAGTAGTTCCCTTCAATGAAGCTCGCCTGGAGAACTAAGGAGCAAACCTGTGTGAGGTTATCAGAGATCTGAGCAGACTGGAGAAACATCCTGAGCTTCTGCAGAACAACTAAACCAAACGCTGAGCATGTAGAGTCATTATGGACACAGTGTGGACGGGTTTCTTTCTGTTTCATTCTGAATCTTTTAGACTAAAATAAAACCCAGTTTAGAAACAAGCATGTCTGCAGAGCGACTGCTTAACCAGTCTTATCAGCAGGACAGCAGCTTCTGTGTCTCCTTTCTCATGAACTTCAGGATCTTTTTCTGAAAACTGAAACTTCTGCACATCAGAGAATCAGACGAAGGACAAAAAACAGGTTTCTGTTAAATCCAAACTTTCTGTGAAAACCATTTGCTGCCACGTTTCCCTGATCAGAGCAGGAAAAGCACTGCTGGTGTTAATAATGTTGATGTTTGCTGTGAGGACGTTTATTCACTGCAACACATCGTTTTACCAGCACAGCTGCAGCCTGAAGTTTTCCTCCTAAACTCATGTTGTCAGCAGGTGGAATCCTTCTGGGATCTGGGATGAGATGACGTGGAGACGATCGATATCTGCAGACAGAAAGAAATGATCAGGAGACGTAACAGTACATTTAACTCAGTCCAGCTTGGAAATATCAGCATTTAACCCTTTCATACAGAGTGGACACCTATTTGCTTTTTTCTTGCATATCCATGAATGAAGATGTTTTTTGTTTTTTTTTTGTAAATAAACCACTTCAGTGGGTGTTAGTGAGTCATCCAGTATGTTTCCACTCACTGGAGGATAAATAAATATGATATAATTGAACATAATGTAATTACACGTGTTTGCCTTTTAATAAATAGGAAATGAAAATGATACAGCTATATTTTATAGAAGATTTACATGATATAATTATTATTATATATTATTTTATAAATATTTTATAGAATACATATAAAATAAATCATAAATCATGATGAATTCTAAATATCACGAATAAAAAAACAGCATCATTGTATATGAATGAACTACTTTTTGTCTGAAGTCAGCTGCTTGTTTTCCTGTTTTCTCCTGAAACACAAAGTTGGTCTTTCTGTGCAGGTTTTGCTTGTTTCCATGTGTGATGCTGACCTACACGTCCATCATGTGTCCATCAGGATGAATGTAGGATAAACTCCAGTCAGATCATGTCCTTCAGGAAGAGCTGGTCTACAAGGTGATGCTGATGATGGATAAAGACCAGGTCTCTCCCTCTCTGAACACCATGTTTGAGCTTGTTTAGATGAAGACTTATTGTTGTGTTGTAAATATGTGTTGAGCATCGCCTGCTGAAGCAACACAATGAGCTTTGCAGTGTTTTCTTCCTGAGTGTGTGTCTGGTTGCTGAACATATTCAGACGAGTTTAGGATGAAATATTTGCCTCTTCATGACTCGGTGTTCTTCACCAACAGCAGGGAGTATGACGGGTCTTCTGGACTAAATAAAAACTTTGGTTTACTTCTGAAGTGATGAAATAGTGAGTTTTGTTCATGTGTAGAAATTCTACAGAAACCACAGAAAGCAGGAGGTTTCAGGACTGACAGTAAACTGGAATTAATCTGGATTACAGTCAGAAACTGGAAACAAGCTTCAACCTTTGCTTGAGACTGAAAGAAAATCAGTCATCCATGAAGATTATGACCATGATGAGTTCAAAGTTCACGTTGTTGGAGCAGGAGGAGTTTTATATAAACATGTTCTCAGAATCTAGAAATCTTGTTTGTCTTGTTTCCTCTAACAGCTCATTATTTCAGCAGGCTGACGTCTGGAAAGCTGCTTTCAGGTCAGATGAGTTGTCAGGAGAACAAACCTGCTCCCAACAGGGGATTTCTACACGCGCGTGCGCACTCACACACCTACTCTATAGTCATTTAGCGTTTTATCCACGATAGACAAGGTTCTTGCCACCTCTGCACAGTCAGGGGAAGCCTAGAAACCTAGAAGCAAACTCCACACCTCCAGTTTGAAGCCAACTGAGCTACAGCCACCCTAAGAATCTTTCCTGACATCATGTTACTGCGTTTTTTGGTTTTTTTTTTTTTTTTTTTCTTCTCTCTAATCCACAAGCAGAGACAACGAGAATCCAAAGGGCTCGTCCGGGAATTGAACCCGGGACCTCTCGCACCCTAAGCGAGAATCATACCCCTACAGTCTCTGCCCTACACACCCCGTCTGCTGCGTATCTCCAACAACAGGCTGGTTTCTTCCAGCAGCAGACGTTCAGCTTTTAGTTTGCAGGTTCCAGTTTGGCAGCAGGTTTTTATCCCGCTGTGTGAAGAAACATTTTAGACAAATGTCGCCTTCAGGCTTTTACTTCCTTCCGGTTTCCAGCCTTGTTGTTCTTCATGTTTACAACGAAACGTTCATGATGAAAAGAAAGAAAGGCTTATTTTCTACTGCTGATGAAACTTTAACATGTTCTGACTCAGTCATGTCATGTTCATCTTCCTGCTACTGTTCATGTTGTTTCTACTGTTATTAGAAGCAGAATAAGAGGCTTTACTTACTGCAGAGACAGTAAAACATCATCCACCATGTCGGAGTTCTGCCACGTTCAAGTCGACTCGGAAACACGAAGAACTCCGAGAAAAAGCTTCCAGACATGAAACATTTTACCGAGAAGAAACACAGTCCAGATCCAGATCCAGTCGATGTGGAAAGTGAAAGAATTCAGTGTTACAGAAGAGATCCACCCACAGAGAGGCGCCACTTCTGGTTGCATGAAGTATTTATGTTTATAAGACTTCAGAGAATGTATAAATAGTTTTATTTTATTTTACTTTATGTTCCAGACTTTACTCTGCAAGACACAGTCTGCTTATAAAAGAGAAAACCACTGTATGATGTGTGTGAGGTTGGGGAGAACAGTCCTGAACTACATCATATGAACTACAGGACATATAAGACACATGAGAGTAAAACAGTCCATGTAAAGCTGTGTGGGGACCGAGACAAGTTGGAGGTTTATTTAACAAACTCAATGTCAAACTTAAACCTTCAAACGCAATAACATGTTTTTTCTTTAAGTAGAATGTCCCATTAAATACTTTTTATTTTCAATCTCAGTGTTTTAATCTATTTATCTGGAGACATAAACTCAGTAAAAGGTGTTTCTGACTGTCAGCATTGATACTGTAATAAGATTTCTGTTTATCACGCTGCCATCACCTTTATTAACCCGGTCTGGTCCGGTGTCAGAGGCTAGAGAGTACCCACCACAACAGTTTATATGTATACACAACAGACTTTATTAGGAAAATGTTGATCCGGTAATAATGTCTGGGACCTGCAGATGAAATGGAGGAGTCAGAAGGCAGAGCACTACACCACGTTCTGCGTGCAAACACTACAAACAAAAAGGAGCTATTAACACCCAAAAAGGCACACAAGAACAGCTGCACAGCAACACCATACAGCACACTCGGGGGATTCACCAAACACCCCCCCTTTAAGGAACACAAAGTAGGTCACGCCCACATATGACGTCAGAAAGGTAAAGCGTTGCTCGTCTGACTGACCGCCTTAAATGACAGCTCCCAGACTTATAAAAGATATAAAAACTTAATAAAAGTTATAAACAAATACAAAAAAAAGTTATCAGAATAGAAAATGGTGACTTATCCTGCCCCGGTCTGACGACAAGACCCTCCCGTGGGGCGGAAGGAGTAAAGTCTGCCGGACTGCCACGAAGGGTGTACTGGCAGGCCTGATCCACTCTGTGTGTTGATGTCTTTGCGTGGATTCAGTTGTCGAAACAGACGAAGGAGCTCGGAGATGCACCGCCCAGGCACTTACTAATCCCCGGACCCAAACTACCTAAAGGAGGCATCCAGCCTCCCCTCCTAATCGCAGGAACGCAGCTCCCCTAGTCAGCTGTCTTCGCTGCCAGCAGCACTATAAGCTGCGAACAGCACCCCCCCACCAGAGTGCCGCCACGTACACAGCAGCTGAGCTCAGACAATGCTTGTCAAACGCCGACAGACAGCCACACCGTCGTCCCGCTCCCGTCGCTCCTCTCAGTCTCCCTTTTCTCTCCTCTGCTGCAGCCGCAAATCCATCTCGCCACACCCCCCCAGGTGAGCAGCAGCAGTGATCAACTTCTCGTCCGACACACCCACATTACAATACTAAAAACATGAGATGTAAATAAATGTTAAGATGAGGGATGTAAAAGTGTGAAAATCAAACTGTCCTGGTCGGATGTGAGATCAGGGTGCTACATGAAGCCTCATATCATACAGATAAAACCTGGTGAATGCAGATGTTTTAAACATCAGCAGCTGAAGACAGAAAAAGAAAAGAGACGGCATTAAAACTCTGTAATAAGAACACGTTTCCATGCTGAAATATTCTGCTTTTATTTTGACCTGATTTATTTCATCTTCAGTTCAAGTTGGATGGAAATAAATGATTCTTATCTGTGATGAAAAAGTTGTCTGAAGTTGTCCAACTCTGATTACAATCAAGTGAAAAAGAAGAGAAAATACATAATCAACAAGGTTACAAATGAATTTAATAAAGGCTGGATAGCATGTGGATATGCTGAGGAACAAAACAACATAAAACATGTTTCTGTGGAAAATTCTGCTTCTTAAAATCTGCTGTTTTGTACGAAACCTCTGGAAAATGACTAAATGTCAGCTGGAGCGTTTATAGGCGACACTAAGAGATGAGTCTTATGAGTCTGAACCACGTGATTTACAACCACAAGACCTCGGTTTGAATCCAGTCTGAGCTGGTTTTTCTTCTTATTTCCTTATTTTCATTTCCTGAGTTTATGTTGTAAATCGACTCAGCCTGTGGCGTTCCCAGCTATTTCCAACTGGGATGATGAAGGACTGTGCAGAGGTTTCCACAGTGGATGGATGATGTGCAGGATTTTCTAAAGATGCATAAACAGTCAGTTTGCATATTAAACCAACATAAAGTCAAATGTCCTTTTGATAAATAACAATGATAAGAAGATCTGTAGAAACTAATTATTAGACCTATAAGCTGGAATTATGACGGCTTCACATCTGATATAAAAAGTTCACAAGAAGTAATAATTAGAAATAAAAATGTTTAATGTTAATGACGGAAATATTCTTTATAAATGTAAACCTCCAGTATACAGTATGAAATAGTTTCTGTGTGTGTGTCACCTCCTCGCCGTATCCAGGGGCGGAGGGGTAGGGTGGCTTTGGGTGGCCACCCCCAGTCTAATCCTGCCCCCCCCCCCCCCTTATCGGCCACCCCCAGCATGCATGACTTTATTTCGTCATGTGGAACCCTTCCTCCGCTGCAACGGCGCTTCCAGACAAGCCGTGAACACTTCCTGTTTACAGATAACGGCGGAGTTAGAGACTGACAGAGCAGTGACATCATCAGAGGCACTGCTCGCCAACAGGCATACCGTGCAAATGCTCGGACCCACGACTACTTTAACCCGCTACCCAGCAGTCACAGTGTAGAGAGTTAACTCCGCTGGACGGAGCAGGACTCCCTAAATGTCCCACCTCCACCTGCCGGACTCTCCGTAAAGATGTAAACAAAGAGAGTTTATCATAACGCAGGTTTCTGTCTGCGACCAAGAAAAACAAAGAAGAACAGGCAGACAGAAGAGATGAAGCCAGTGGTAAGTAGTGCAGATGATGCAGAAGCTAAGCTAGTTTAGAGCAGCTCAGTCTGTCCTCATGTTGTTACAATGCTGGATATATATATATATTCATTCATTATCCGACCCGCTGAGTCCGATGAAGGGTCGCGGGGAGGCTGGAGCCTATCCCAGCAGGCTTTGGGTGAGAGGGGGGGTACACCCTGGACAGATCACCAGTCCATCGCAGTCCATGCTGAATATAATAACACATAACTTGGATAAAACTACCGTGTATTTCGGACTACAAGGCGCTCTAGATTATAAGGTGCAGCCTCAACTACGGAGTCTGTTTCTGCTCTGAAGTCATACAGAAGACGCTCTGCCTTATTGGACGCATGCTAAAACAAAAGTAAAAGTAACGAAACCAAAATAATGAGTTTGGTTGAACTTTATTCAACTACGGTACGTATTTAAAAAACACACATTATTTTTGATCAGTCTGATGTCACAGATCCATCAAAGTCTTCATCTTCTGTATCTGAATGAAACATTTGGACAATTTCTCCACCAAACATGCGGGTTCTCTCTCGTCCTTATCTCGCTGCCGGGTCGGTGTTCAGCAATGATACTTTTGCACCCTTTTGCAGCTTTTGCAAAAGCTCGGACTACAGTGAAAGGAGATCCGTCAGGCCAGGCATCCATGATCCATTCACATATGGTGGTGGAACTGACTCCGCCTCCCAGTCTTCATAAAGGTGTGTTCGCCGTCTCTCATCCATCTCTACAATGCAGCTCACAACTTTAAACCTGCAGTTTGCGCTGATGTCCAGGAGTTGGACTTCTTCTGGTAATCCTCCTGGAATGATGGTGAGCTCCAGATTCATTTGATTCACTTCATTTTTGACACTAGATGTTGGAAATCAGTAAAGCGCACGAGTTTAAAGGCGCAGCGTCAGTTTTTTAGAAAATAAAACAGCTTTGAAATGTGCCTTATAATAAATAAAATACAGTATTTCTTTAGTTATGAATTAAAGTTGTGACCAAAATGATCAGAAATCCATCCAGGCCATCCCGCTGGAAATCCTCCGGCTCCACCACGGTTTGGAGCGTCAGATGTCTGGAATGATTTTAGCATTAATCATCAAAAAGAAAACAAACAAACAACCGTATTTGACCACATGATGCTGCTGGGCTGAGGATGAATGAGGGAATAGTCTCACCGTTAACTCCTCTTCTGGCTTCGCCCAGCGACATCTCTCTGGTCATAAAACCAAACTCAGCAGTTCCACATGAACTCAAAGCCAAGCAGTTTTAACACGACTGGAGACACAAAACAATACGACACTATGGTCAGAAACAGACCTGAGCTGTCTACACACACTATTTACACACTAGTCACGGTCCGACCAAGCAGAGACTGCTGAGCTAACAGTTGCCACCGACTGGAGGACTGCAGGTGTCTTTGTTTCCTGGTGGTTGGCAGAGCCAGCAGTGATTGGACCACCAGTTATCCAGAGAGGAGGGAGGAGATGAAGGAGCGACCGGTTGAGCCAGCCAGGACACATGGAGCAGGGATTTGCATGTGAAATGGAGCACAGGTGAAGACTATGGGACAATGAGCAGGTAGCGGCAACATGGACGCTGCTGAGTTTTACCATCCTACCTGTGGGCTTCATTAAGCCCCGCCCCTCTTCCTGCCGCCGCAGCAGAGTATCCTACTGCTGCTGGACCGTGCCAAAAGGAGCCATTTGTCCATAAATGTGACCTGGTGAAACCTCCATCTCAGTGGGGTTATCGTATAACACTGACAGTACTGCAGAGATCCTTCAGAGACAGACTCCTTCACCCCAGATGTAGGAAGGGGAACTTTTATCTTCTATCATGTTTGGGATCTTCTGATCCTTTCTGTCCTGCTGCTGATGGACTGGAATATCTCTGCTAACAGTCTGCAGCTGAAAACAGGATGATCCAGGCGTTAGTCAGAGGAATGACCATCTGTCCTCCAGACCCTCAGAGTCCACTCGGATAAATCTCCAGGTTTTACATTTAACAGGAATGTGGCAGTTTTAAGTTTTTACCAGTCAGTTGCTGAAATTGTTCCATCATCTGCTTACTTCCAGATTAGATGGCTCCCCCCCCTCCCAGCTCCCGGTGGGGGATGAATCAGAAAGCAGATTCACTGGTTTCCACAGCTATACTGGTATTTCCAATGAACCACCTTCTATGAACACTGATTCCATCACAATGAATCGGCTTCATTTTATTTTGTCTGTAAAAACTAAACCTGGATTGAACTGAATTGATCCATGTGCAAATAAAAGAAGAGCTGATGGAACCAACACACCCTTCATATCCTGTTTCCAACAAAGAGTTTTCCCCGTTGTTCCAGTCTGGTGATTCACTGCAGCTGGGATTACAGAGACAAGTCAGTCTTTATGTTCGGATCTGAAACTTTTCCTCCCTTCTCATTTATAATGAGGATTTTTGCTTTTTCCACTTCTGGTAAAGCTTTCAGGTCTGAGTCTTTTTTCATTAAACTCATCCACTGTCTGTCCATGATGAGTCCCATGCCAGCTCATAGGGAGGCTTGAGGACATCAGCTGCTGCCAGACGAGACACAGGGTTCATCCTGGACAGGGAACTGGTTAAGGAAGGGTCACCACAGAGATTAACCAAACTAGTAACCAGTTACTCTCATTCCTGCTCCTGTTAACATAATAGTCATGTTTATAGTCTGTATAAATATGACTACTATGAAAAAAGTAAGAAAGAAAGGAAGCCAAAGAACCCAGGTGTGTACGAGGAGGAGATGCAGAAATGTCCCAGATGAGGTTTGGATCTGGAACCTTCTGCTGTGTAGCAGCTGTGCTAAACATCACTGAAGGAATGTTTTCTAACTGGTTTTTATCAGAAGCAGATGATCCAGATGATGGGAGACTGGACTGCAGAGCATCATCCGTACAATCAGCGGTGACGACAGAAGTCTAACTGAACGAGTTTTTCCAGCAAACCAACAAAACTGGATGTAAGGTTAAAAAATCTGTTTTAATATCATCTGGACACACGGAGGAAAATGAGAAACCTGCAAACAAACCAGTTTCATTGCTGGTTGTTTTAGTGATGGTTTCTTTTTTTTGTTTTGTTTTATCAGTTCTGAGGGAACTGAGATCCAACTAATTGGTTTCAGTTCATAAAACAAAGGAGGGGAAGTTACAGAGTCCCATTTCCATATTCACAAAGCAGATGGTTCCAGTCAGCCAGAATCCATACCTACCATTTCTGTGTAGCAGCACCACAAACCTGCTAAGTCACATTTAATATCACATGAAGCTCTTTCACATCGTGGTTAGTCACTGAGACACGTAGGATTTCATCACACCGCCCACATGAGATTCCAAGGTGAAGGTTCATCCCTAAAACCAGAGCACTGACATGTGGAGTCTGGTTCTGACTCAGTCATTACCGCCCACTTCACCTTCCTTCATTTTCTTTGTTGCTACAAGTTTATTTTATCTCTCCCATCTTCATCACCTGCTCTGTTCAGCTTGGCCCGTTTGGTTTCATGGGTTAAGTTAGTGGTTCCCAAACTGGGGGGGCAAAGTTATGATGGCACAGCAGCAATGGACAAATTTGTGCAAGTCCCAATGGGACACAATGATGAATCAATAAAAGACTTCAAGTCCTAAAAACACAGAAGAAAATATGGAGCATATCTGCTCCTGCCTGACCAGGTAACCAATAGAGAGTGATGAAGAGACCACAGTGTGTTGTATCAAAATATTATTATCTGATATTATAAAGTATGAAGCCAGACAAGTCACAACACTTGGTGGCTTTTCATCTAGAATACCAAGAAAGGCCTGTAGGTTAGTTTGGAAACTAACCAACTATCACATACAGCAGCTGTTTCACTAAATCAGCATCGTCTCATAGAAAACTCTGCTCACCTGAAGTAGTTGGCAGAGATTCCTGGTTTAAAACATGTCACACTAAAGCAGAAGAATAGATAATTTAGTGATCAATAAATCTAACATGCATGTCTGGACAGTGGGATGAATATGGAGAACCCAGAGAGGACCCATGCATACACAGAGAGAACATGCAAACTCCACACAGAAAGGCCGCTGTTAGAGCCTCCCCCAGCCGAAGCTTGAATCAGCAATCTTCTTGTTTAGAGGCCACAGTGCTAACCGCTGCACCACTGTTAGGGCTTTTCAACCAACGAAGACCTGGTGCTAGAGCCAGTGCTTAGCTGGTTCAGCTCCGGCTCAAAGAACTGGTTTTGGTTTCGACCCAAAGAGTCTGGTCGGTGCGGCGTCATGTAAAACGTTTTGGACCCCCCCCCGAAAGAGGAAGAAGCGCTCTGGCAGAAAAAGTAAACAATGGAGGTGTGTGTGGTTCTCCTGCAAGCTCTGCTCTTGGCCTTCCAGTTTTGTGTCGGGTATCACAGATGGGCAACCAATCCCTTAACGGTCCTACGTCCGCGTTTATCAGACGCAGAGAACGGCAACTACATCTATGGAGAAGGGTAATTATTCCGTCTAATTATTGTTATACTAGTAGCCATTGTTAGCTACAACATGTGTAATGGTGGTACGATCATAATAAAATAAATGATCTGGTGGAGCACACTATTGCCAAGGAGGATTACAGCAAGCCAGTTAGTTTTAAAATACTTTATTTTAAATGAAAAGCAGTTTTAAAAAAATGCCCAATAAATAAAACTTCAAAAGTTCCATAAAAATTAAACGGGCTAAAACCGGTTAAAAATAAAACATGGTGTCATCCAGGCCCGGAATAGGGAGAGTCTTGCAGGGTGTTGGCGAGGCCACCATTAAAACCGGGGATCTCGCATGACGGCTCGCACCAGGCTACCTGAAAGGACAAAAACATACTCCAGCACGGAGGGTACTCTACGCGGAAGCTGTTGGGGAAAATTGTTATGAGTTTGGTTTGTATTAAGTATTAGACATATATGCATTGATTTGCTGTGATCCTGCTGTGTTTTGTGTCTATGCACAAAGCTTTCTTTAAGTCATATGATCCTTGTCTGGAATGTGCAGACAAAGTCTGAGACAGGAAGAGTTTCCTGCAGGGCATCTGTTTTTGTCAGCTGCTTGGTTGACCAGTTGTCTAAAGGTTAAAGGTAATAAAGTAATATAGTGAGTGATTGATGCTTAGTGAGCTCAGTTTAGCTTCGGAGGAGAGAATGATTGTTTTCTGTGGTCTGCCCAGCAACTAGGAGGAGTTAAGCATGGTTTATAATCGGGTGTTACTTCAGCATCTGGAGAGAGAGTTCTCTCTCCAAGCTCCAGCGCGTGCTTGTATTAGTTTATGATAAAATGTTCATTGTAAGAAGACAGTTGACTCTTAGATGTATTACAACTTCTCAAGACCAGAGTATTTTCCACCACAAAGCCTTAAGCTGCTTAGATAGGGTGTGGCTACGATACTCACACGGCAGGCAGAGTTCTCCTCTGCCCATGCGTGTATTCCACGTCGCCACACACTCACTCGTCCGACCCCTCCGGCTGGTCCAGATCCTGATGCTGACACACTGGGAAACACGGCTGGTGGAGCCCCTGACCTGCCGCTACGTGTCGGCTGCCTCGACGCTTCTTCTCCCAGTGTGTCAGCGATGCCCGCGTGCAGCTTCTTCCAAACAAGGTGCTCCCTCTGCTCCATGACTCTTTCCCTTTTTATACCAGCAGGTGAACTGCAGCAGGTGTGCTGATTCAATCATGGAGTCCGGTGACTATAGCAACGAGGGGGGTTAAGTTTGCATGCATAAAAACACAGCAAATAAAAACACACCAAAAAAATGCAATAAAAGCAAAACCAACTTAAAACCCTTGTGCCAGATCACATCTCAGCTTAGCAAGTGCTGTTTATATTTAGATGACATACTTAGTAAGCAAACAAGTGACAATTATGTCCGTTTTCAGATGATATTCAGACGGATCGGAATGAGGAGGTCTCCAGCCGTCTGGGCACAGCATACTGGTGGGACTCCATTGTTTTACTGCGCAGCAGTTTGTGCAAAACCTCCATGTATCAAGGGAATCTTACCAGTACATCTGCAATCAAACCAAAGGCAGTCTTTCGAAAGAGGACACCAATTATCGTCTGAGCATCCCTGCCCAAAAACGTGTTGCAATTGCCCTCTGGAAGCTTGCCACCGGTGGCGAATACAGGACAATAAGCCATCTTTTTGGAGTCGGTCTGAGCACTGTGTATAACTGTGTTCAGGATTTTTGTGACGCCGTTATTAAAGTGCTCCTTCGGGTGCACATCGTCACTCCGGACGCCTTAAAATTAATGCAGATGGCTTCGATTTTTAATGGAGTATTTCAGCAGTGAAGAACAATAACTGTTGCCCACAGAATTAATATAAACAGAAACACCACTGAGCAATGAAAGGTTTTATTGAATAAAAAGATACAAAAAAAAATGTCTTATCTATAGTTGGTTATTTTTTTAGAGAGTCCTTCCATTACGGATACCATACGCCCCATCAGTCCAACCATGGCGCTGCTGTGGTCCTCCATCCTTCTCAGGCTTTCCAGTAGGCCAACAGTAAATTGTTCATCCTTCTCCCGGTCCTGCTCTACTCTGTCCTCCGACCTTTCCAGGTAACCCAGCAGGTCTGCATCGGTGTCTCGCTTTCATTTACCTGTTCACCGGGTCACCAAAACATTCCCAAACAGTGCATAGGTGCTTTAAACTAACCCGTTGAAAGAATTTGTGCAGTTAACTTGTTTACCTGGTCCGCAAGAACGTGATGTGGATGTGGAGGATGGCGAAGAAGGTATTCCTGGCACAGGTGAGCTGCATGCCGCGGGCAAGAGTGTACGCTCCAACTCCACTGATGCCAGTTCTGTTGCAAACATAGGGGAGAAAGTTTTGATACGCCACGTTATACATCATATGGATAACTCAAGCATATCCAGGGATACAGGCGAACGTGAATCACGTGACTCATTTGTTTTGTTAGCATGTTGGTTTCGCTAACAAAAACAACAGGTTTAAATGGGTCGAAATCGATTCCTTCCACATGTAATGCCGCAAGATATCCCCCCATTGCAAAAGTGTAACGGTGTGAAACGGCTACACTTACCACAACGCTTGCATATCTAGAGACAGTCGTGATTATTACAGGTGAACAAGGATCGCGTGATCAATTTGTTTGTTAGCATGTTAGCTTAGCTAACAAAAGACAGCAGTTTTAAACGGGTCAAAATCTATTCACTCCACATCTCATACTGCAGGATATGTTGCATAAGTGCGGTTACACTTACCAGACTGCATAAATGTTGAACTGCTAGTCATCAGGGTTTCGTCTGCCATGGACTGAGATATTGAATTAGCTATGGCAGAGTTCAGAGCGCCGGTGGTTTAATTTGCCAGCCGCTAACCAAGAACGAAGTTCAAGATATCAAAGTGTGGGTTCTTTCTGGGCCGCCTATTGCCGCTACGTCCCAGCTCCCTCTTCTGGTCTCTGAAATCTTTAAGTTTTTTAAAATTTATTAACAGTTGGCTGATGCTACGCTCATATCCAGCGGCAGACATCTCCCGTTGCAATATCTCAAACACAGGCTTTGTCCGATTTGCACCGTCCAGTTTCTGCTGTACTTTTGCAGATGACCAAAGAGCAAGAAAACACTGGATCTCCTCCTCGGACCAATTCTGCTTTTTGGTATCCATTTCTTCGTTTGTCTGTAGATGTTGGTCCATGTTTCGACGCTCTTACTTTGGCCAGGTAACCCCGCCATCAGCTGCTGACGCACACAACGTGAAGCGGTTCTTAACTCCGGCCCAGCAAAGAGTTGGTGCCAGGATAGAACCGGTTTTGAGACAAAGAACCAGAGTTTAGGCAGTAGAAAACCAAAGAACCAGTGCTAAGTCTGGCTCTGGCTCCGAAGCAACTCTAGAACCAGCTCGGTGGAAAAGCCCTAGGTGTTGCCCACTTTTCACATGATTTAAAATCTAAATTATACATTAAAATCAACCAGTTCCAGTACTTGAATATTCTCAATCCATCCATCTTCTGCCGCTTATCCGGGGTCGGGTCGCAGGGGCAGACGCCTAAGCAGAGAAGCCCAGACTTCCCTCTCCCCAGCCACATTTGCCAACTCTGCGGGGGGATCCCGAGGCGTTACCAGGCCAGCTAAGAGATATAATCCCTGCAGCGTGTCCTGGGTCTTCCCCGGGGTCTCCTCCCAGAGGGACGTGCCTGGAACACCTCACCAGGGAGGTCCAGGAGGCATCCTGACCAGATGCCCGAGCCACCTCAACTGGTTCCTCTCGATGCGGAGGAGCAGCGGCTCTACTCTGATCTCCTCCCGGATGACCGAGCTCCTCACCCTATCTCTAAGGGAGAGCCCGGCCACCCTGCGGAGGAAACCCATTTCAGCCGCCTGTATACGAGATCTGGTTCTTTCGGTCACGACCCACAGCTCATGACCATAGGTGAGGGTAGGAACGTAGATCGACTGGTAAATCGATCTACGTTCATCACAACAGACCGGTACAGAGTCCGCATTACTGCAGACGCCGCACCGATCTGTCTGTCGATCTCACGCTCCATCCTTCCCTCACTCGTGAAGAAGACAGAGATATTTAAACTCCTCCACTTGAGGCAGGACCTCACTCCGACATGGTCTCAGATTTGGAGGTGCTGATTCCCAGCCACTTCACACTCAGCTGCAAATCACTCAAGTGAGACCTGGAAATCACAGCCAGATGAAGCCAACAGGGCCACGTCATCCGCAAAAAGCAGGGACCCAATCCTGAGGCCACCAAGTCGGATCCCCTCAACACCTCGGCTGCACCTAGAAATTCTGTCCATATAAGTTATGAACAGAATCGATGATAAAGGGCAGCCTTGGTGGAGTCCAACCCTCACCGGAAACGAATCCGACTTACTACCGGCAATGCGAACTAAGCTCTGACACCCCTTGTATGAGGGTGTCCGGTACCCTCCCATACTCCTGGAGTACCCCCAACAGGAGCCCTTCTGACAAAGGGGGACCACCACCCCAGTCTGCCAGTCCAGCAGCACTGTCCCCGATGTCCACGAGATGCTACAGAGGCGTGTCAGCCAGGACAGCCACACAGCATCCAGAGCCTTAAGGAACTCCGGGCGGATCTCGTCCACCCCCGGGGCCTTGTCGCCAAGGAGCTTTAACCACCTCAGCGACTTCAGCCCTAGAGATGGGAGAGTCCAGCAGTCTCTCAAGGAGTCCAGAAACACTGAGGATTATGCAGAGGGCATAACTAGCTGCTTTGCGACATGTACAGAGGATGTAATTTTAGTTTCTTCACCCTCACTGCATGTGGCAATCAGAAAGCCACAGAGCTCACAGCTGAGATGCAGCTTTCAGGAAGAGGGACGAGCCTTCTCTCCGCTTGGCCAAGTCTGCAATCCCAAAGGGATCAAGGTTGTGAAATGTCTCTGCATACAGAATCTCAGACAAATGTGGCAGGGGGTCCTGGCACCGATGGATTACAAGTCCAGGAGGGGGGTTGGTGATGACAACACTTCCCTTTGAGAAAGACTTAACTCTTTCTTTGCATCCTTCAAGGCATCAAGCCCAAACACCAGTGGGAGGATTGGTCTTCCTCCATCATCTGCTGGGCCAGTTCTCATAACACAGCAGCCTGGAGGACAACTGGCAGGGTCATCTACTGGAGAGCTCATGTGTTGGGACATCCTGTAATATCACCATGTCATTCCAGCTGCAGTAAGTCAGACATCACCTGCAGAAGAGGGTTACAAGAAATGAGACTCATCAGAGTCCCCTCCCCTTTGTCCAAGACCTTTTCCAGAGCTGCTGCAGGGCGCTGAACATCATCAAGGACCGCTCACACCCTCTCCACAAACTATGAATCGCATCATCAGGCAAAGAGCATAAAAAGCAGAAACTGTTCAACAGCTTCCTCCTGCAAGCTGTAAGAAGCAGGAAGTCCACCCGCTCTGCGTCCTTGCATAGTTTTAGTTGCATGATGTGTGTGTGTGTGTGTGTGTGTGTGTGTGTTAAAATACTTTGAGTTTTAGTTTCGTTGTTCACTCAGGAGAACCATTTTGTTCTTCCTGCACTGTGGTTGAACTGCAGACTGACAATAAAGCTTGGTTTGAATCAAAGTGCAGTGCTGTGCATTATGTTCCACCACTTCAGCTACTTCTCAACCTGTTGGAACATGTTACCTGCTGAGTCACTAAACAAGCTGAAAGGCACCGCTTTGGTGTGTTCAGGGGTGGGAAACACACACACACACTCACACACACACACACTGTGCCAACAGTAAGAAGCAAGCGGGACAGAATCTAAACCAAAGAAAACACTTAACATTAAACTGAAAATTAAAACATTTATCATGGTGTCTCTGATTTAGAAGCAGAAAAGCCACACACACCGCGGGAAAACATGCTAACTCCACACAAAGGCTCCAGTCTAGGTTCAGACCAGTCCTGATGCGAGGCCATGGTGCCACCACCATAAAAGTTTCATGTTGAAACAGACCATGTTTAACCGACTCTGAACTTGCTGGTATGAAGTGAACTTTAAACTGTCAGAAGAGCCGCCGTGTTGATGATCATGTGGTTAAAAAGCAAACACAGGAAGAGTTTATGGAACAAACACACCCTTTTAATCCCTTTCTGTCCTGTAAAGAGTTAAATATAAAGAAACCGCCCTGTCCTGTTTTAGTTCAGTCTGTTATCAGCACTGTGTGGCTGCAGCTTCTTCACGTTTCCACTTGTTAGATTTCATCAGACTATGCTGACGTTTCACAAACATCTGCTCTTATGTTTCATTATGAGGCGGGACATGGCAGTTCTAGATGAAGACGTGGTGAGTTCTAGATGAAGACATGGTGAGTTCTAGATGAAGACATGGTGAGTTCTAGATGAAGACATGGCGGTTCTAGATGAAGACATGGTGAGTTCTAGATGAAGACATGGCGGTTCTAGATGAAGACGTGGTGGTTCTAGATGAAGACGTGGTGGTTCTAGATGAAGACATGGCAGTTCTAGATGAAGACGTGGTGGGTTCTAGATGAAGACGTGGCGGTTCTAGATGAAGACATGGTGAGTTCTAGATGAAGACATGGTGAGTTCTAGATGAAGACGTGGCGGGTTCTAGATGAAGACGTGGCGGTTCTAGATGAAGACATGGTGAGTTCTAGATGAAGACGTGGCGGGTTCTAGATGAAGACGTGGCGAGTTCTAGATGAAGACGTGGCGGGTTCTAGATGAAGACGTGGCGAGTTCTAGATGAAGACGTGGCGGGTTCTAGATGAAGACGTGGCGGTTCTAGATGAAGACGTGGCGGTTCTAGATGAAGACATGGTGAGTTCTAGATGAAGACGTGGTGGTTCTAGATGAAGACATGGTGAGTTCTAGATGAAGACGTGGCGGTTCTAGATGAAGACATGGCGAGTTCTAGATGAAGACGTGGCGGGTTCTAGATGAAGACGTGGCGGTTCTAGATGAAGACATGGTGAGTTCTAGATGAAGACGTGGTGTTCTAGATGAAGACATGGTGAGTTCTAGATGAAGACATGGTGAGTTCTAGATGAAGACATGGTGGTTCTAGATGAAGACATGGTGAGTTCTAGATGAAGACATGGTGAGTTCTAGATGAAGACATGGTGGTTCTAGATGAAGACATGGCGGTTCTAGATGAAGACGTGGCGGTTCTAGATGAAGACATGGTGAGTTCTAGATGAAGACATGGTGGTTCTAGATGAAGACATGGTGAGTTCTAGATGAAGACATGGTGAGTTCTAGATGAAGACATGGTGGTTCTAGATGAAGACATGGTGGTTCTAGATGAAGACATGGTGAGTTCTAGATGAAGACATGGTGGTTCTAGATGAAGACATGGTGGTTCTAGATGAAGACATGGTGAGTTCTAGATGAAGACATGGTGAGTTCTAGATGAAGACATGGTGGTTCTAGATGAAGACATGGTGGTTCTAGATGAAGACATGGTGACTTCTAGATGAAGACATGGTGAGTTCTAGATGAAGACATGGTGGTTCTAGATGAAGACATGGCGAGTTCTAGATGAAGACATGGCGGTTCTAGATGAAGACATGGCGGTTGTCATGTCTTTGGGTCAAAGACATCTGTCATTTTATGTTAATAAGTTAAAAGTTATAAATAAGTTAATTGTTTCTCATAAATAAGTTAAAGTATGTCATTATAATGTGTTTAAAAAGCTAACGTTAAAAAATATAAGAGTGAGACATCATCTCCTAGAAGAGATCGTTTTTGTTGCAACAGAGTGGGTGCTCCTCTCATCCATAGTCAATCTATGTGTTTTTCCTCTCGGTGAAAGCTAAGCACACGGAGAAAAGAGACCCTCTGAACAGCTCATGTACTTCGTTTTTTGCTCCACGTTTTGTACCTAGGAAGATTTATCGTCTTTTTACCATACACATATATACAAGAAAACTTCACTAAAAACAAGATAAGCAAGCCTTGTGTCCGAAGTCTTTCTTAAATGGTTCGCTGGCTGTCTAGCAGCATAAAGCCACGTGTTGTGAGGACAGCACAGTAAAAAGACGACAAAGACATCCGAAGCAAGCAGATGTCTTTCCAGCAGGTCAAAACAACGCAGAGCTACATTCAGCAGACATGAGCTTACGTTCAGGAAAAAACTATTTAAAAGACTATGAGCTGCAAAGTAATGCAGACACGCCAAAACCAGACGTGGGTGCCGAGCAGCCAGATGCCACGGACCAGCCACCACTGTCACGACCACTCGACACCAGGTCCAAGGCAACCAGCAGACGGTCCCACACGACATCATCTACCGGGTCTTCAGCCGCAAAGGCCTACGCCAGGGCGCAAGCAGCCAGAGCTCAACTTGCCTTTGTTGAAAAGGAGGCAATGATGATGAGACAAAAGGCAGACTTAGATGCTAGCCTCCACATTTTAAAATGTCAAAAGGAAGTAGCAGCAGCTGAAGCAGAAGCTGCAGCTTATGAAGAAGCAGAGAATCAGAGCGGGGAGAGAAGCGTAGGGCCTCTTACTGAAGCTGAGCCTCTTGATGCAGCACAGCGCACTAGTGAATATGTCGCACAACAACGTGAGTTGCTCCTTTCAGAAGCTTCAGACAGGTCACACCATCCCCTTGAAACAAGAGATAATGAAGTAGGAGTGCAAGTCACACATCAGTCTCTTGATCAGCTAACAACAGCTACCGAGTACGCACCTCCTCCAACAAGTACTGGTATTAAACAAGAACAAAAGGTAACCAAGGGCCCTATAAATACTCAACTGTTAAACCCTTTAGCTCATACCTTTTTACCTCCAAACAACAACTCGGCTGAGTTTAGCGGAGCACAAGATTTTGCAAAGTATCTCATTCGGAAAGAACTAGTTAGTGCAGGTTTACTGCATTTCGATGACAAACCTGAAAACTATTGGGCATGGAAAGCCTCGTTTGTTAGTGCCACTAAAGACTTAAACCTGTCCGCTAGAGAGGAACTAGACCTGCTCACAAAGTGGTTAGGGCCAAAATCCTCAGAACAAGCAAAAAGGATCCGAGCAGTGCATACTCTCAATCCCTCGGCAGGTGTGAAGATGGTCTGGCAGCGCCTTGAGGAGTGTTATGGCTCCCCAGAAGCCATCGAGGATGCACTCCTAAAAAAGATAGAGGACCTTCCAAGACTAACAAACAAAGACAATAGTAGGCTGAGAGAACTCGGTGACATTCTCTTAGAGTTACAGTGTGCTAAAGCAGATGGTGCACTCCCAGGACTTTCGTACCTAGACACAGCTCGAGGGGTGAGACAAATAGTTGAAAAGCTTCCCTTCAACATGCAGGAAAGATGGACAGCTGTGGGGACAAAATACAAAGAGACTCATAGTGTGTCATTTCCTCCTTTTTCAGTTTTTGTACAGTTTGTTCAGCAACAAGCTAAAATGAGAAATGATCCAAGCTTTGCTAACTGCAGCAACCAAGTTTTCACACGCTCAGAAAAGTCTACTTCATACAATCGCAAAGCCACTGTCTCTGTACACAAAACAGATGCAGCAGAGAAAAGTAGTTTTGAGACAAAGAAAATTGAGGAACCAGATCGCCAATGCCCGATCCACAAGAAGCCACATCCGCTCAAAAAATGCAAGATGTTCAGAGATAAGCCCATAGAGGAACGTCAAGCCTTTCTCAAAGAGCATCGCATTTGCTACAGGTGTTGTGGTTCAGTTCAGCACATGGCAAAAGATTGCAAAGTGGCAGTTAAGTGCAGTGAGTGCAACAGCCCCAAGCACATATCGGCACTTCATCCAGGTCCTAGTCCTACCCCAAAAAGTGACTCGGCAAGAAGTGACATGCCAGAACATGACGAACTAAATAAAGATGAAGAGAAAAACGAGAACCCTCCTGCAGTTGTTTCGAAGTGTACGGAGGTATGTGGTCAAGGTAATAGTCCACGCTCTTGCTCTAAGATCTGTTTGGTGCAAGCTTACCCAGAAGGTCAGAAAGATAGAGCAGTTAACATGTATGCAGTAATCGACGAACAAAGCAACAGGTCCTTGGCCAGGACAGACTTCTTTAACCTGTTTAACATTAAAGCCACACCTGCTCCATATACATTAAAAACATGCTCTGGTAAAGCTGAAACTACTGGCAGGAGAGCTGTGAACTTTTTCATACAATCCATGGATGGAAAAACGAACATGCGGCTGCCTCCTTTGATTGAATGTGATTCAGTGCCAGATGACAGAACTGAGATACCCTCACCTGAGATTGCACAACGTCATCCCCACCTACTTCCCATTGCAAGCAAAATTCAACCAGTCGACCATCACGCTCCAATCCTGTTACTTCTGGGAAGGGACATCCTCAGGGTGCACAAGGTACGTGAGCAGATTAATGGGCCTAATAACGCTCCATATGCACAAAGGCTGGACTTGGGCTGGGTTATCGTGGGAGAGGTGTGTTTAGGGAAGACTCACGGCAAATCAGATGTGAACGTTTACAAGACACACACGTTAGACAGTGGTCGTGTATCGTATTTTGAACCATGTCCAAACGTCATTACAGTTAGAGAGAACTATAGTGTCATGCCACAACAAAGCATTCAGTCAGTTACAAAATGTAAAGACATTCTTGACTCGCACAACGCAGACAAGCAAGGTCACTCTGTGTTTGAGAGATCTGAGTCAGATGATAAAGTTGCACTGTCTATAGATGACAAAGCCTTCCTAACTCTTATGGACAATGCAGCTAGTCAAAACAAAGAAAACACTTGGGTTGCTCCTCTGCCCTTTCGGAGCCCAAGGAGAAGGCTTCCAAGCAACAGAGAGCAAGCCCTAAAGCGTCTGTATTCTCTAAAAAAGACTTTAGAAAAGAAATCAGAAATGAAAGCTCACTACGTCCAGTTCATGCAGAAAATGCTGGATAACGACCAAGCTGAACTTGCACCACCTCTGCCCAAAGATAAAGAACATTGGTATTTGCCTACATTCGGTGTCTACCATCCGCAGAAACCGGATCAAATACGGGTCGTTTTTGATTCTAGCGCAGAGTGTGATGGCATATCCCTAAACCAAGTGCTCCTTAGTGGACCCGATCTCAACAACTCTCTCTTAGGGGTGTTAATGAGGTTTCGAAAAGAGCCTATAGCGCTGACAGCAGATGTACAGCAAATGTTTTATTGCTTTGAGGTTTGTGAAGAGCACAGAGACTATCTTCGCTATCTCTGGTTTGAGGACAATGACATTAACAAGAGTATAGTCGAATACAGAATGAAAGTTCATGTTTTTGGTAACAGCCCGTCACCCGCTGTTGCCATTTATTGTATGAGACGGGCAGCACAAGAGGGTGAGCAGGAACACGGCACTGATGCAAGACAGTTTGTTGAGAGACAGTTTTATGTTGATGACGGACTCACATCAGTTGCCACACCAGAGGATGCTGTTGATCTGTTAACGAGAACCAAAAACATGTTAGCTCAATCTAATCTGAGACTTCACAAAGTTGCATCAAACTGTAACTTAGTTATGGAAGCGTTTCCTGTCGAGGACCGCGCAAAGGATTTAAAAGAGTTGGATCTCAGTGTGGACCCTCTCCCAGTGCAGAGGAGCCTGGGACTCTGTTGGGATCTCCAGACCGACAGCTTCACTTACCTTGTATCCGATGTGACCAAACCATTCACACGCAGGGGAGTGTTGTCAACAGTCAATAGCCTGTATGACCCTTTGGGCTTTGCTGCTCCCATAATCATGCAGGGCAAAGCACTACTGAGAGAGCTGTCATCTGAAGAGAGAGACTGGGATGCACCATTTCCTCCAGAAAAAGAGGAAGCTTGGGTCAAATGGAAAGACTCTTTAAAAGCTCTTGAAGACCTGCAAATCAAAAGGTGCTACAGTCCAGGTTCGTTAAGCGCTATGAAAGGTAATGAACTGTGTATCTTCTGTGACGCGTCTACTGTTGCTATAGGAGCTGTAGCTTACTTGCGCTCTTTAGACAGTGATGGTCAGTACCATGTAGGTTTTCTGATGGGAAAGTCTAAACTTGCTCCTCGTCCTGCTCACACTGTACCACGCTTAGAACTTTGTGCTGCGGTACTTGCAGTCGAAATGTATGAGTTAATCAGAGACGAGTTAGACGTTAAGATAGACGGTGTAAAGTTTTTCACTGACAGTCGTATTGTGTTGGGATACATTCACAACACCTCTAAAAGATTCTACATGTATGTAGCCAACCGTGTCACACGCATTAGGTTATCCACACAACCTGACCAATGGCACTATGTAGCAACTGAGTTGAATCCAGCTGACCAGGCAACTAGAGTTATTCCGGCCAGTGAACTTAAAAACAGTAACTGGTTCACAGGTCCAAACTTCTTGTACATAGACAAGCCTGCTGATAAGTCACACAGTGACAGTTCATTTTCTCTAGTCGAGCCTGAAAAGGATAAAGAAATACGCCCAGAAGTTAAAACATTGTCAATGGCAGTATCAGAGTCAAAGTTAAGCTCAGAACGCTTCAAGAGATTTTCAAGCTGGACAACACTATGCAGAGCAATAGCCAAACTTATTCATGTCGCTGCATCATTCAAACAAACACCAAACAAAGAAAAGGGTTGGAAAAGTATTAAAGAATGTACAAATGTGAAAGAACTTACTCAAGCTGAAAATGTTATCATTCACTCAGCCCAGCAGGAAGCATTCAAAGAGACATTCACACATATCAAAGAAGGAAAACAGACAAACGCTAAAAGTGACAAACTTAAAAAGCTAAATACTGTTGTGGACAAATATGGACTGTTACGGGTTGGTGGACGTCTCTCCTCCGCCGACCTCACAGACAATGAAAAGCATCCTCTGATCATCCCGTCCTCCAGCCACATTGCCATTCTTCTTGTAAGACACTTCCATGAACACTCAGCACATCAAGGACGTCATATTACGGAAGGTGCTGTCCGCGGTGCTGGCTTTTGGATAGTCGGAGGCAAACGACTTGTGTCATCTATCATACATAAATGTGTCACCTGCCGCAAATTGCGAGGCAAAATGCAGGTCCAGAAAATGGCAGATTTGCCTGCAGATCGTGTAAACCCTGAACCTCCTTTTACTACTGTGGGTTTAGATGTGTTTGGGCCATGGACTATTGTTACGCGTCGTACCAGGGGGGGTAGTGCTCAGAGTAAAAGATGGGCTGTCCTCTTTACGTGCATGTCAACCAGGGCCGTACACATTGAACTGATCGAAACCATGTCCACAGACAGTTTTATAAATGCATTAAGAAGGTTTTTCGCTATTCGTGGCCCAGCTAAACTTTTGCGCTCAGACAGAGGGACAAATTTTGTAGGAGCGCGCAAGGAACTGGGATTGGACACTAACAACTCTCCAGTGGGAAAGTACCTCCAAGAGAAGGGGTGCTCATGGACATTTAACCCCCCACATGCATCGCATATGGGTGGGTCCTGGGAACGTCTCATAGGGGTGGCCAGGCGTCTCCTAGATGCAATGCTGTTGAAAAACACCCAGACATGTCTCACTCAGGAGGTTTTAAGCACGTTTATGGCCGAGGTAATGGCTATTATTAACGCGAGGCCTCTGGTGCCTATATCCACCGATCCAGACTGCCCAGCAATACTCACTCCAGCGATGTTGCTCACACAAAAGTCGAGCACAGTTTCGGCTCCATCTGGCAACTTCTCCTCAGGACAGCTGTTTGGAAAACAATGGAAACAAGTACAACATCTCGCGGATACGTTTTGGAAGAGATGGAAAGGAGAGTATTTGCCAACTTTACAGAAACGTACAAAATGGACAGACAACAAACCAGATATCAAGGAAGGGGACATTGTTCTGTTGAAGGATGTTCAAGTAAATCGGAACGAATGGCCCATGGGACTTGTTGTAAAAACTTTACCCAGCAGTGACAAGAAAGTCCGTAAAGTTGAGGTGCGGATCGTGAAAGAAGGGACTGCTAAAGTATTTCTGAGACCTATTTCAGAGGTTATTGTTTTACTTTCAGAGACTGAGTGAGGTATTTAATGTCATGTAACACTTGAAATGTTTATTGTGTTGTTATGGTATTTGTAGTGATATAATGTGATTATATCAAGCGGGGAGTGTCATGTCTTTGGGTCAAAGACATCTGTCATTTTATGTTAATAAGTTAAAAGTTATAAATAAGTTAATTGTTTCTCATAAATAAGTTAAAGTATGTCATTATAATGTGTTTAAAAAGCTAACGTTAAAAAATATAAGAGTGAGACATCATCTCCTAGAAGAGATCGTTTTTGTTGCAACAGAGTGGGTGCTCCTCTCATCCATAGTCAATCTATGTGTTTTTCCTCTCGGTGAAAGCTAAGCACACGGAGAAAAGAGACCCTCTGAACAGCTCATGTACTTCGTTTTTTGCTCCACGTTTTGTACCTAGGAAGATTTATCGTCTTTTTACCATACACATATATACAAGAAAACTTCACTAAAAACAAGATAAGCAAGCCTTGTGTCCGAAGTCTTTCTTAAATGGTTCGCTGGCTGTCTAGCAGCATAAAGCCACGTGTTGTGAGGACAGCACAGCGGTTCTAGATGAAGACATGGTGAGTTCTAGATGAAGACGTGGCGGTTCTAGATGAAGACATGGTGAGTTCTAGATGAAGACATGGTGGTTCTAGATGAAGACGTGGCGAGTTCTAGATGAAGACATGGCGGTTCTAGATGAAGACGTGGTGGTTCTAGATGAAGACGTGGCGGTTCTAGATGAAGACTTGGCGAGTTCTAGATGAAGACATGGTGAGTTCTAGATGAAGACATGGCGAGTTCTAGATGAAGACATTGCGGTTCTAGATGAAGACATGACGGTTCTAGATGAAGACATGGTGGTTCTAGATGAAGACATGGTGAGTTCTAGATGAAGACATGGCGAGTTCTAGATGAAGACATTGCGGTTCTAGATGAAGACATGACGGTTCTAGATGAAGACATGGTGGTTCTAGATGAAGACATGGTGAGTTCTAGATGAAGACATGGCGGTTCTAGATGAAGACATGGCGAGTTCTAGATGAAGACATGGTGAGTTCTAGATGAAGACATGGTGGTTCTAGATGAAGACATGGTGGTTCTAGATGAAGACATGGTGAGTTCTAGATGAAGACGTGGCGGTTCTAGATGAAGACATGGTGAGTTCTAGATGAAGACATGGTGAGTTCTAGATGAAGACATGGTGGTTCTAGATGAAGACATGGTGAGTTCTAGATGAAGACGTGGCGGTTCTAGATGAAGACATGGTGAGTTCTAGATGAAGACATGGTGAGTTCTAGATGAAGACGTGGCGGTTCTAGATGAAGACATGGCGGTTCTAGATGAAGACATGGTGAGTTCTAGATGAAGACATGGTGGTTCTAGATGAAGACATGGTGAGTTCTAGATGAAGACATGGCGGTTCTAGATGAAGACATGGCGAGTTCTAGATGAAGACATGGTGAGTTCTAGATGAAGACATGGTGGTTCTAGATGAAGACATGGTGGTTCTAGATGAAGACATGGTGAGTTCTAGATGAAGACATGACGGTTCTAGATGAAGACATGGTGAGTTCTAGATGAAGACATGGTGAGTTCTAGATGAAGACATGAAGGTTCTAGATGAAGACATGAAGGTTCTAGATGAAGACATGGTGAGTTCTAGATGAAGACATGGCGGTTCTAGATGAAGACATGGTGAGTTCTAGATGAAGACATGAAGGTTCTAGATGAAGACATGAAGGTTCTAGATGAAGACATGGTGAGTTCTAGATGAAGACATGACGGTTCTAGATGAAGACATGGTGAGTTCTAGATGAAGACATGGTGGTTCTAGATGAAGACATCGTGAGTTCTAGATGAAGACATGACGGTTCTAGATGAAGACATGGTGAGTTCTAGATGAAGACATGGTGAGTTCTAGATGAAGACATGGTGGTTCTAGATGAAGACATGAAGGTTCTAGATGAAGACATGGTGAGTTCTAGATGAAGACATGGTGAGTTCTAGATGAAGACATGGCGGTTCCTGATGAAGACATGGTGAGTTCTAGATGAAGACATGGTGAGTTCTAGATGAAGACATGGTGGTTCTAGATGAAGACATGAAGGTTCTAGATGAAGACATGGTGAGTTCTAGATGAAGACATGGTGAGTTCTAGATGAAGACATGGCGGTTCCTGATGAAGACATGGTGAGTTCTAGATGAAGACATGGTGAGTTCTAGATGAAGACATGGTGAGTTCTAGATGAAGACATGGCGGTTCTAGATGAAGACATGGTGAGTTCTAGATGAAGACATGAAGGTTCTAGATACCAGAAGGAAACAGACGAACTGACTGGATGGATTTTAGTTTTAGAAGAACATTGATGGAACAACCTGGACGTGACCACGTGGAGGATGATGGTGATTTAGCTCTATGCTTCTCCCAGTTAGAGAGTTCTGGGAGACGTTTCATTAGAAACCAAAGTTTTCCTGCGTTTTGCAGACAAACATGGCTGCTGTAGCGCCGCTGTGCAGCCTGGCTGCCTCCTCCTGGTCTTCCATGTTGTTGCATCAGTCTGTCGGTGATCAGCTGGTCTGCTCTTCTGTCTCTCTTGTGTTTGTTTATCATTCATCTGGAAACAAAGAAGCTTGCAACTTATTGTTTATAAAGGCACATATTCAGAGTATTGTTGTTTGGTAAAAGGATTTATACTTCAGGTACAGAAACACGGGTCTAGAAAAGTACTGATGGCAGCGCCACTGGCCAGGAAAAAGGGGTCACAAGTTAGACCTTGTTTAAGATGAAGTTTGTTTCTGATTGGCTGCTTTACACACACACACACACACACACACACACACACACACACACACACTCACACTCTCTCTCTCTCTCTCACACACACACACGCCATTGTGGAATCTGCATATTGCTGGAGAAACTCAGAGAAGACGTTATACAGGAAGCACATGAGGACATTTGGCTACAGAGATAAACTAGACGTACCCTGGAGAAGCCAGAGGTCGTCTGCAGCTCCCTACAACGGTAACAGAATGTGAGTTAGACAGATCACCATCCAGCCGTGTGAGAGATGGTTGCACCCACCGTGCAGCTGGAAAACAGCATCTCTTTATGCTCTGTAACGTTCACACAGCCACACAAAGTACAAACTAAACTACTGTCCATGATATGAAACCTAACAGATATAATCTTCAGTTCTCTACTGGAGGAAAACCAGTTTAATATGTCCTTTAGGACCTCAGTGGGTGGAGCACAGTGTTTTGAGTTCCTATGATCCACTGAGGTCCTAAAGCACATAAAACCAGGTGTTCCACCACATAGTTAGACCTGAGGAAGCTGCTCGGAGGAACGTCTGGAAGAAAACTCAAGTCCAGTTGCTTTCATGCACATCTGGTAGTCTGCACCTTCCTGTCTGTGCACGTCTCCTCTGGATGGGGTTCCTGGTCTCTCTGGAGACTCTGGCCCTCATCAAGGCGCAGTGTGTCTTCAACATCACGCCGGTGTGTGTTGCCAACCAGATGAGTGGACCTTCTTCCAGTTTACATTCCAGCTAATATCAGCTGTTTCTGATATCATAGAAACTTTGTCCTGCTTCAGTTTTCCAGGACGTTACATCTCTTCTACATGTACCACCAGTTCTACGTCGGGACTTCTCTGAACACAGAGTGTTCTGCTTTTCCTTCTGTTGTGGATTTCATGAGACAGTTCTGTAAGTTATGCCAGATTCAGTCAGAAAAAGGAGTTTTAAAACAGCGTCGCTGACTGTCAGGTCTCATTTAAACAAACCAGAAGACTTTCCGTCCTTCATTAAAAGGTGCAGCCAAGTTAAGGTAACTGACTGAAAACTAAAGTAAAAATATTGAAAGGAGATAAACTGGATGACACAACAACAGTAATAAAAACAGATATTTCAAAAGTACTTTACTGACTGTTCCTAGCAGGGCCGTGCAGACCTTTGTAGCAGCAGGTGCTCTAAGCTGAACGGGAAACATGGAGCTCAAGTCTGAAACACCAAACACACACTGGCTGAACTGCAGCAACATATATTCATGCAACGTGGAGTAACAACGTTCCAGATCATCTTTGTTAGGAGGCAGAGTGAAGTGCAGCTCCATGCAGCTCCTTTTGCTTTACTTTGACCTCTCCTACGAGGAGTCTCTGCAGAATGAAATATGACTGATAAACTGCAACCTGATGCACATAACACACACACACACACACGTAGAGCTGCACCCCTCAGAGAAGCACGTCGTCTCCCAGTCCATGTAGAAATCTGTATTTAAATGTATTTGTGCTTTTCTTCAGTTTGACCATCCGCTTGGCACAAGACGGTGGTTCTAAGTTGTATATTTTAGATATTTGTCCTCACTAGCTGGAGACGTTCAACTTCAGGCTGGAATATCCTGAAAATGTAAAAATATTAAACCGATTGTTTAACAGATGAAGGAGAAATGACTGAAACACCAGAAAATAAAAGTCAATAACCTGACATGTTTAGAAGTGGTCTCAGTCTGATGATGAGGAGACGTGTTGGGAGTGTCGATCAGCAGGTTATCAGTTACTAAAACAAAGCAGCATGCTGTTTGCTCTGCTGACCTGACTTCATTCACTGGGAATGAATCAACTCTTTTTACAGAACAAGTGACTCATTTGATGGAATAGTTCATCTCTTCGTGTCTACAGATTTATTTCCCTCTTGGCCACATTTCAGCCTGAACGGAACCGTTTCCTCCTGAGGTTTATCTCTGCTGCATCAGAAGAAGTTCTCAGAGTGGTGCGCATCAACTCCAAGCTGGGGGGAGTTGGTGTGTCTGACCTCTGCAGGTAGTTTCCCTGCAGATTACATCGCCCCCTGCTGGTGAGTTGGTAGTTCCCTGTCAGGAATAAGTGAAACATGAAACATTCCTACAGTCAGATGAACAATATTAGAACAAGCAAGCAACTATATTATAAAAGTAAATTCTATGAAAAATGAAATAAAATCAAAAGGAACTTGGGATGTTTTAAGTTCCTTAATTAAACAAAGACCTTCAAAATGAACATATTTTGATTATTTCATTAATGAAAATGGTTAAATTCATTATCGCCATGGTAAATAGTTTAACAGGTTTTTTGTAAGTGTAATCTGGCTGCTGAAATTCCACACCATGAAACTGATAACAGTATTGAAACATTAAAAATGAATCTATTGTCACTTTTCGTCTCGGCAACAGACGAACAGGACGGAACAAACATTGTGCTGAACAGTAAGAGTGGATTATCCACTGATTGCAGAGGTGTCATGGTTCCTCTCCAAACTCACTTTTTTACCCTTTTTCTAAAGACAGAAAAAGTAGCCCAGAAAACACTATTTCAGAAAAAGTGACATGTAAGTGGAAAGGTTTGTTGTTGTTGTGAGTCAGTGAATTTGCTGTAAAATCCTGGTTTATCTTTTTGTACATCACTAAACACCAGAACATTTCTGAGTGATCGGCAGTCGTAAAACATGATCTGCTGAGTCCAGCATGGAGATGTAACCATTACAACCAGTTTACAGAGAAAATGCTTCGGAAGGGAAACCTGATAAATAGCAGTTTCATGCTGCAGTGAAAGACATTTTCATATCTCAGATTAATGAGACGACGATGATGATGATGATGATGATGATGGTGGTGGTCCAGACTGGTGGAAAAGCTGCTTTCTGCATTTAGGTTCTGTTCAAATAAAGCAGTAAGATTGTCTGAATGATGCCATGATGAGATACAAGAAGCTGAGGAGCATCATGAAGATTTACATCTCTGGATGGACAACAGTCTTTGGTTGGTTTTAACTGGTCCTGTCCAGATTTAAAGCAGCAGAATGATGGTCTGTGTTCTGCTGAGCAGCTTTGCTTTGCCAAGAGGAGCTTTATAGATATAAACATCCTCCTGATGAATGAAATACTTTTTAATACTTCTTTAATCTTTGTTGATGTTTACATTGCACAGCTGGACCTGATCGGAGGGGACAGAAAGAGGGTGAGAAGAGAAAGGAAAGCAAAGAGGAGACAGACATACGCCACATAGAAAACCCTGCAATCCAACCACAGATTGTAGACCAGCTGCTACATGTCTACACAACAGGACATCCAGCAAGACGAAGGACATCCAGCTAGACGAAGGACATCCAGCAAGACGAAGGACATCCAGCTAGACGAAGGACATCCAGCAAGACGAAGGACATCCAGCAAGACGAAGGACATCCAGCTAGACGAAGGACATCCAGCTAGACGAAGGACATCCAGCTAGACGAAGGACATCCAGCAAGACGAAGGACATCCAGCTAGACGAAGGACATCCAGCTAGACGAAGGACATCCAGCAAGACGAAGGACATCCAGCAAGACGAAGGACATCCAGCTAGACGAAGGACATCCAGCAAGACGAAGGACATCCAGCTAGACGAAGGACATCCAGCAAGACGAAGGACATCCAGCAAGACGAAGGACATCCAGCTAGACGAAGGACATCCAGCTAGACGAAGGACATCCAGCTAGACGAAGGACATCCAGCAAGACGAAGGACATCCAGCTAGACGAAGGACATCCAGCTAGACGAAGGACATCCAGCAAGACGAAGGACATCCAGCAAGACGAAGGACATCCAGCTAGACGAAGGACATCCAGCAAGACGAAGGACACATTAAAGCTGAGAAGTTTATCTTTACGCCAGTAAATGCAGCGTGAAACTGCGTGAAGCGTTATCGTCTCTGTGCAGAGCATCGTCTCAGGATTTCATGTCCTTTCTGCTGGTTGATGGTCTGATGTTACGTGGAACATGCACAGCAGGGATCAGTTCTGGTCCTTATGGACTGGTGTCCTGCAGGTTTTAGAAGTTTCTGCTGACACACACCAGAGGGTAACTAGCAGGTTGACGTTAAGCTGCTCGGTACACGTCAGTCTGAATCAGGTTCATCGCAGCAGGACCTCCAGGACCTCCAGGACCTCCAGGCCCTCCAGGACCTCCAGGCCCTCCAGGACCTCCAGGCCCTCCAGGCCCTCCAGGACCTCCAGGACCTCCAGGACCTCCAGGCCCTCCAGGACCTCCAGGACCAGGATTGAGGATCTCTGGTCTGCTGGAATCAGCTTAAGTAGACAGTTCTGTGGTTTCTAAGTGTTGCTGGGGAGAAAAGTAGATATTTCATCGCTGAAAATGTGTAAAAACTGGATCAGCTGAGGTGGGAATGTAGAGATGATGCAGCTTCTGGATCATTAGAGGTAAAAGCAGAACTTTAGATCATCCAGGTAAACTGGACAGGAGAAGCTCCAGCCTCCTCTGTGCCCCTTTAAATGTAGACTATGTAAGATTTTCAATATTTTAAAAATAAATTAACTAAAAAAAAATAAAATAACTACAATCATAATTAGATGGTTGTTTAAACATGTAGGTTCCAGTCTGTCCTTATTTGATGTGTTATTAAATTACAAGTTTAATTAATGACAAAGACCCTAAAAAAACAAAAGTACTTTTTTTCCACCCGTAGGGGGAGTATAAGCCCATTTATTGCAGAGCGGCTCTGAGCAACAGCTCACAAGCCATTCCTTGCCTCATTGGAGCTGGCAAGGAGGAGGGGGGAGTTTTGCTCATTACTGCCAACCTGTGGTCGTTTGTGGAGGTAGCAGTTTTGTGGAGGTAGCACGACCTGGTGTTTGCCACCTGATAGTGGAAAGAATCACCTTGAAATCTTACATACTCTGCCTTGAAGCCTTGTAGACAAACTGGATGATCTCCTGCTGTAGAAATGTCTCAGGACACAAGGGCAACGATGACTCCAGGAATGTGAATCAGGAAATGAAAACAGGTCAGAAGCACAAAAGCTTCATGGTTGCAATCTTAAGCTTGTTCCATCCTCCACGAGAAGCAAGAACTGGGTTGTTCTCAAGGCTGCAAGAACAAGAAAAACTTCTTGTTCGTCAGGTCCATCCATCCTCCAGGAGAAGCAGGTCTGCAGCGGGGGCGATGTCTGTGTCATGAACCCGGTTGTTTCCTCCCTCAGGTTATGGATTTCCCGCCATCTTTGTGCTCAAGATAACTCAAAAGGTTACGGATTCATTTTTATAAACATTTCAAAAGTTGTTGGAAATGTGAAAATAAAAAACTGATTAAATTCTGGTGGTGATCCGGATCACCGTGTGGATCCAGGAATGTTTTAAAAGGATTCTTTAACATTGTGCTTGGCGGCGGTTTCCGCTGTCCGAGTTTCTAGTTTCTGATTTAACCAGCAGCTTCGTTAAGGGGCGGGTCGTGCACGCGGCGGGGCGGGTCGTGCACGCGGCAGGGCGGGTCGTGCACGCGGCAGGTCGGGTCGTGCACCGCACAGAGAAAGGGTTCCTGCTTTCTCCGTGTTAACCACGCCCACCTCACATGTCCGACCAATCACACGATACTTCTCGGAGCTCCGCAAGAAAAAAGTCCTGCAGCCCGATGTGTCGAGAACTGTCTTCAAACACGTCCACGAGAACAAAATGACGTCATTTTCTTCTCTAAGCCTCGAGAACAAGAACAAAGTTTTGCTTCTTGTGGAGGATGGAACAGGCTTTCTTTAGCTTTAACAAGCATAAAGAGCTTAAGAATAAAACTCAACACTTAGTCAAAGTACAGGCCGTGCTGCAGCAGTGCATGCACTCTTTTTATATTAAAATTAAATACTATAATAATAATTAAATTAGTTTGTAATTTGAAAGCAGGAAACCAAACCTCTTGCAGATGTGTTGTCCTGCTTTGCAGCTCCTGTCTCCATGCTGCCAAACAGCTTTTGACCAGAAGAATCATAAAATATATTTTTTCATTGTTCTAAATCACCACACAGAGGTAACGAATAAAAAATATTTCTATTCTGATTTATGATAAACATTTAGTCACTGTGTGGCGGTGCAGAACCCCCCTGTAGGCCAGAGGAACACAGGAGGCAGGCGGGATGCAGGAAATTATGTTTTTAATAACCAGAAGGAATAAGAACAAAGAAGAGCCACTAAAGGGAAGACTGTAACACAGAGGAACAACTTTAACCAAGTAGTAAGAGGATTAATAAGGAACAGGGGGATGGAAGAGTCAAAGCAGGTGGATCATTGAGCAGGAAGCAAACAGGAAACAATACACAAGAGGAAAAAACTTTCAAAATAAAACCAGAAATCAGGTGTGGACTGACTGTGATGCAGTTTCATTTGTTTGAAGCTGAGATGCTGAAAATTAAACTGTTTTAAATCATCACTGAGATAAATAA
Source organism: Telmatherina bonti (assembly GCF_933228915.1). NCBI lineage: Eukaryota > Metazoa > Chordata > Actinopteri > Atheriniformes > Telmatherinidae > Telmatherina > Telmatherina bonti. Next base: position 4,715,702 of record NC_136622.1, on the reverse strand, counting down.
AACAGATTCAAGCATTTTAGTCAGTTATGTTTTGAAACTCATATGTAGAAATATTTTAATTGAATTGTTTTTATGTCTTCATTACAGAGTGAAACTTGAAAAGCTGTTTTTGTCGTTATTTTCTCATGAATGTGCGTCTACAGCGAAGCAGGCAGCAGAAGGAAGAACCATGATTCACTTTTAAAACTCCCACCTTGAAGAAAAACATTTATTTCTTAACATCTGGATCTGATGCACAGCTCAGACGACATATCAAGTTTATTTAACGTGACTAAACGATGAGAAATGTCTTCTTGCAGAGTCCGTCTAACAGTTCTGGGACTGAACTCAGAACTTCATTGATACCAGAAGGAGGGTTTGATGTGCAGTAAAGGAGAGGTCTGACGTGCAACACGCGACCCAGAAGGACAGAATAAAATATCTAAACTTCATTCTCTACGTCGCCTACTGCCGTCACCATGGCGATAAAGGTGAAGAGAAACGCTTCATGTGTGTCCAGTCTGCAGTTATATTCCCAGAGCCGACTGAAACCAGTATAGACACGCTGCGTATAGACTGGGCTGCAGCTGGTCCCACACCTCACAAAGGAACACAAAACCATGAAGATTTACAGCGATAAACCATTTTTATATTCCAGCAGGCGACTTTATAAAGACCGTCTAAAAAGCAGCTGCTGGTCAGAAAAACACACAAAGTCACACAACATGACACAGGTTCCAGTACAAAACCAGTATTTCCAACAGGTAGAAGTGATGAATCAGTGCAGGGCTGAGGTGTAATGTTGCCTTGTGATGGACTGGCGACCTGTCCAGGTGGACCCGCCTCTCACAGGATAACTGCTGGTCCAGGTCCACCCCCAGGACCTGGACCAGAGGAGGACTCGGGACTCAGGTGGGCGTGTTTGCAGGTAGAGTTTCAGCCTGAAGTCAGATCCACAGAAGTTTCCCTTCCATGCAGACTGACTCACAGTCGGAGAGGAGATGCAGTCACAGCTAGAAACGGGCTTCATTACGACTGGTGAGGGAAAAGGACCAGGGAGGGGGTCTGTGGAGAGGAAAAAGAAAAGATTTCTGGTTTTCCAGGTTATTTTCTAGTTGGGGAAATGAGCAGCTGTCGTCAGCTTGCTGCTGACAAAGAACCTTCACTGTTTTTACACACAGGTGCTGAGTCCCATTCTTACCCTTCATCATCCTTTTCACTGTTTCCAGCCTTTTCATTCTTTTAGTATTTTCTACCTTTTCATTTTAATGCAGCTTATCTGCTCATTTCTTATAATGCATATTCATCTTTTTACATTTTTACATTTTAATCTCGTAACTTGTCTTTGTTTTTTCTATATTTCAGAGATGTTTGTGTGTTTTGCTTCTCAAGTCTTAGAATGATGCTTTTGGAGAGCAGATTTTCTGTTTGTGTATGAAACACCTCTGTGTGCTCCGACAACGTGTTAGACGTGGAGAAAATTGGCCATTGCATGTTTTTAGACAGTCTAATATAAATAACGTAGATTGGATGCAGTTTGGGACTTTTGTTAGAGAAATGAATAAACATAAACATGTTAGTTACAATTTTATGCATAAACAGCAAAGTTTTTAATCATTAGGCATCTGATTTGCTATTCATATCTTTGTGGAAGAAGCAGATTTCGGGCATGCAGCCACTTTGTTCTAGAGGAGAATGAAACCCACCAAACAACCATTTATCCTCCTTATTTATGAGCTTTCTGCCTCAGATGTGTCAGTGTTATAACAGCGTGTGCAGACAAAGCTGGTACGACTGCGGTTTTAAACATCTGAATGCATCTTTCCGGTGTAGGTTTTCTGTGGTCGGGGCTCAGAAGGTTGGGGAACCTCTGGTCCAGTTTACAGCTGGATCTCAGCCACGTGTTTTCCAAGGTTTTCATCTCCAAACTGGCAGCGCTGAGAAAAAGCAACACTCCCCTCGAAGCGCAGGCGGATGAACTTTTCAACATGTCATGTTGTATTTAGTGTAGAGAGAGTAGAATATGCTGGAGGAAAAGAAGCCTCTACATCCTCCTTCAGAAACCATCCTGGAGTTTCAGGATGGAAGACCATGATGAAGAAGGGAGCAAACAGAAGTTTAACATTCCAGCCTGGTTTTTGTCTGGACACTGATGATGATGATGATGATGATGAGGGTCCAGACTGTGGTGGAGATGGAAAAGCTGTTTTCTGCATGGAGGTTCTGAGCTCTACAATGTGCCAGCATCCGGCTGCATCATGGCGTCCAATCAGCTGGAAGACACAACGACTCGCTGTGAAGTGAAGCTCACCTGCTGCTCTTCATAAGGAAGTATTGTTAACATCTTCTGGGTCCTGGTCTGTGTCTGGGTTCAGCGGCGTCACCGCTGGTTCTTCTTTCCCTCCTGAGGATTTCTCCTGTTCAGCAGGATTAAAAGGGAAACATGCAAAACAAGACAGTTTTATTCAGCCAGACATTTTAACTAACACCTGTAAACATTAACGGTAGAAAATATACTGCCTTCTCTGCATTCCGTTGTTTTCCTGTGAAAAGAAATGAAACAGTAAACAAACATCTTCAGAACAGTCAGGAGAACAAACTGCTGTCCTACAAACATCTACTGTCCTCACCTGATATTAGAGACATGATCTTCTCTCTGAAGAGGTATAAAACTCCAGCCGCTACCATCAGTAATATTAACAAACCCACACCGATCCCGATCCCAGCTGCTGGTGCAACGGAACTGTTTTCTCCACATTCAGCATCAGATGAAGAAGTTCCTGCTTTTATCTGCTGAAGGTTTAGTGACTGACATCTGAAATGACAGAGGAAGATGTTTCCAGAAGAATGTAGAAATGCAACAAATCCCTGCTGCTCTTAGAGATGAAACATGAAGAATCACTTACTGTGTGTGTTCTCGACAAGATGAAGACGATCCGTCTGAAAATGTTCCATGTGTGCAGTCGGAGCACTCGGTGTCTGAGGAGGATGTTCCTGCACACACACACTCATATCATCTCCCTGCTTCAGCACGCTGCACACACACTTCTGCTTCTGTCATTTGCTGCATGTTTCTAAGCAAGCTTTACTGTGAACATGGAAACAACTCACCTGCTTTACTGATGTACTGTCCTGGTTTACAGCTGCTGTGTTTCTGTGCTGCTGCACAGCTGCTCTTTGTAGCGTCGATACAGAAGAATCCCTCTGCTGGTTCACACACCGTGTCTGATGTTCCTGTACACGGCTGCTTCACACTCACACCTGAACCTGACAACAGGTGAAGGTTACTTGTGTTACTTCCAGCCTGTTTTCTGGTGCAGCTTCAGAAGAACGTGATACGTTGTCCTTTTGGAAAAGTGGGGATACGTTTGCTTTCATAACAGATTGTTGCAACCTGTGTTAGGAAGCGAGTTGGACCTCACCTGAATCACAGATACTACAGACAGCACACTGTTTCAGCCCATTAGGTTGGTCCATGTACGATCCGGCTATGCAGGCCTGACATGACGTCGGTGTGTCCGTGGTGCAGTCGTGTTTAACCAGAGTTCCTGTTAAAACAAGATGAAGGTGTTGAAGTGAAAGCACGCTCTGCAAACTGCTACCATTCAATCCACAAGTCCACATTTAGACTTAATTAAATGCAGAAAGATAAATTCAGATGCAGGAACATAAACAGCAGCATGTCAGCAGGACCATACCTGTAAAATGACAAGTTAACCCAGTGGTTTCTTCTAGCCATGACTCCCAAGACAGGGTAAACAACTAAACCTAGGAAACAATGAGCCCTGTCTGTCTGTGGTGCCAAAATCCCCAAATCCACCCAGCTGACTGGTCCGTGACCAGGTCCAGCTAAGCAGTCAATCCGGCACCTGACTGTCAGCATCTTGGGGTGTCGGAACCCTGCAAACGTCTGGAGCAGGTTCAGCAGGACAGGATGTGATTTACTCTCGACTTGGCAGAGACCACGTGCCAGCTTTACCATGGTGCAGAGCATTTCCTTACAGATGCGACAACGTTTGAAGCTGGGGTGGGTAATGTTGGGGAGATAATAAGATGTGAAAGTGGCGCCCTGTCTTGACTCCTCCCCCTCTGTTTAGGCCCCTCCTCCTCTGGTTCGGGCTCCTCCCCCTCTGTTTTCAGCCGTGTTTGCCTTCCGAGTTTCTTCTTCACTACTTTGTATTTTCATCCTAACACGCTGTTTATATGCAGGGTGTGGCTATCAGGTATGCACTGCTGGAGGGGGAGGAGGGGAGCCGGGAGAAGAAGCTATGGAATATAAGAAATTAACAACTCCATTTCGGTCTGAACGTTTGGATTGGTCAGAGTTTTTACAGATTTACAGTAAACTGAGGGGTCTAACTATATTTCTTATTGTTCATGATTACAGAATGTATAGACTACAATCAGGACGAGGAACCACTTCACCCAGAGGAACATGTCTCGCAGCAGGAGGACCTGCTAGAGCTTTAGGAGGAAAGAAACAGTTTGCAGCGGTAGAAGAGTTGTTGCCCGGAGGCATCGTATGTAATGCAGAAAACACAGCGTTAATTAGTGAAGGTTAGTTGGTGTAGGTTAGTTGGTGTAGGTTAGTTGGTGTAGGTTAGATGGTGTTGGTTAGTTGGTGAAGGTTAGATGGTGTAGGTTAGTTGATGGAGGTTAGTTGGTGAAGGTTAGTAGTATGAAGGTTAGATGGTGTAGGTTAGTTGGTGAAGGTTAGTTGGTGTAAGTTAGCTGATGAAGGTTAGTTGGTTAAGGTTAGATGGTGAAGGTTAGTAGTATGAAGGTTAGGTAGTGTAGGTTAGTTGGTGAAGGTTAGTTGGTGTAGATTAGTTGGTGTATGTTAGTTGGTGTAGGTTAGATGGTGTAAGTTAGTTGTTGGAGGTCAGATGGTGTAGGTTAGTTGATGGAGGTCAGATGGTGTAGATTAGTTGGTGTATGTTAGTTGGTGTAGGTTAGATGGTGTAAGTTAGTTGTTGGAGGTCAGATGGTGTAGGTTAGTTGATGGAGGTCAGATGGTGTAGATTAGTTGGTGTAGGTTAGTTGATGGAGGTCAGATGGTGTAGATTAGTTGGTGTAGGTTAGTTGATGGAGGTCAGATGGTGTAGATTAGTTGGTGTAGGTTAGTTGGTGTATCTTACCGGGAGGACACATGCGACAGCATCCATGTCCTGTTCTGTACTCGAACTGTGTGCATTCCAGAGCATCAGCAGAAATGACCTTCATCACAATCATCTGTAGAAACAAAGCTCTTTAAATTCACCAGATTAAAAAACAATTAGATAACTTTACAAGAATCATCCGTCAGCTCTCGGAAGCAAAGCTGGGAAGTTTCTGGAAAACACCCTTCAGATGAGTTTATTTTCACTTCTCAGTTTAGTGAGTCTGATAAACATGACAGCGATTTGTTTTATTTTTAACCTTCAGGATCCTCATCATGAGAATAAAAACTCTGAGGAGGACGACATAAACAGCAGCTGTGTAACTGGTTTTCCTACAGACCTTGTGATAATCATGTGTATTGATGAGGATGTGAGTGTTTGCTGTGAAGAGCTTTATTTACTACAACGCATCGTTTTACCAGCACAGACGCAACCGCCTGAAAGTTTCCTCTGAAAATCATTTTATCAGACCGGTGGAAGGTTTCCTTCCGCTGAAGACGGCTTGTCGCTGAAGTCTGGGAGGAGATGAGCAGGAGGGTCCAAACTGCCGTCCACGTCTGCAAACAAGACAAAACCATCCGCTGTGAACAGTTTTTAATCATCTGAAATCACTTGAAGAAAACTTTTTGGGAAAACTTAAAATAACTACACTGTAAATTTAACCTAAACAGATTTTTATGAATGACTGCTTCTTTTTCTCTGAAGTCACTGGATTCTTCTATTAAAGCCCAAACTGGGTTTTTCTCTGCAGTTTCTCTAAGTGATGATGTCACACCTGCATCAGGTGATTGACAGGCTGAATGCAGACGGTCACACAGATCAGGAGGCGAAGCAGCTTCATGACAGAAACACGACCACTCTCCATCTTTAATGGCTTTTAAAATGTTTCAGCTTTTTTAAACGAAAAATGACTCAGTGTTTTAAATATTTATTGTTCAAAACTTCATCATCATCTCATCATCGTCTCCATCCAAACTGGGAAACTTGTCAAGATAACCATGTTTATTCCAGACAAACAAGTTATCAGTGATTATGTTAACACAGTTGCCATTTTACTCTGCTTTTCATAAATTTACATGTCGACACAGAGAACAAAGACACCATTCTTCATACGGTCTTCCTTATCCAATAATATAATACAATACAATATAATACAATATAATATAATATAATATAATATAATATAATATAATATAATATAATATAATATGATATAATATAATATAATATAATATAATATAATATAATATAATATAATATAATATGATATAATATAATATAATATAATATAATATCGTCATAGATTTTTTTGCTTCAGCAACATAAAGATCACGTGACATGAGAGGAGGAAGAATTTATCAACTTGAAAGATTTAAAACAGGCTGAACAGGTTGAAATCTGTCTTTATTTATAAAACAAAACTTAAATATGAATAATGTGAATAATAATGATGGTAAAGTTCTTACAGAGCTCGCTCTCATCGGAACTAAACCAACATGGCTTTTCACACTTTCTGACGTTTCATCAGAAGTAAATATGTATTATTCCTTCAGCAGGACAGCAGATGCTGCTGTTTGTTTGCATTAAAAGGTTATTTCTACATTATTCTACTCTGCTCTGCAAGTATAAAAAACAAACTGTATGCGAAATGTTCAACTCTTCTTTCTCTTTCACTTTTGATGTTTCAGCTGCTTTTTGTACTAAAACGTAACTTCAGCAGGTATTATCTAGACTTTCTGCTGCTGGTGGAGAATGGAGAAGATCTCACCGCTATCATCTTACTACTCTCCACTACACACACCTTCCGCGTTTTATTTACAGATTTGGTCCAAAACTTACCGCAGATTCAGCGAAACGTTGAATTTCTCCGCAAAACTCTGCGCAACGTGAAGGTCTGCGCGGAAAAGCTTCACGTAGAATTAAACTCGCAGGATCTGAGGCAGCTGATGTGAACAGGATTCAGAGTAAAATCACGTGAAAGTTCCGCCCACAGAGAGGTGTTTGGTTTATCTAATAGTTTTTAGTATCTAGTGGTGTCAACATGTCACGTCTGCAAGACAGCAGAAGAAATAGATTTTATTCTATTGTTTTATTCTAAACGCATTCAAACAGGAGTCATTAAACACCTCATGGTGAGAAAGAAGGTGAAAACATCAGGATTAGTTCATACTTTCACTTTCAGAAAGAGACTTGATGGAAAAGTTTACTGGCGCAGTTTTTAATGATGTTCATGACTTCCGGAATTTTAAACAGATTTTTTTTATTTCAGACTTTTTATTTTCTACTCTTCCTGAGAACCAGTCAGCTTCAAAATGAAGATTTTATTTATTCATTTTGAAAGAAGCTACACAGCTGCTTCCACAGGCTGAAATGGTTCCAGCCGAGCAACTGGAAACCAGTTGGAGGTTGCTGTTGGCCAGTTGACCACAGATGTTACACCTGCGACTAAACGGCATTTCCCGCCTTAGCAGACAGATGGAGTTATGATGTGGTTGCTTCCTACATCATGATTAGTTCACTTTACCTGTGTGAGGTTCCTTTAACTTACATACTGGCATAAAACCAGTATGTAAATTACTGCTGCCTGAGGTTTACATCATGCAAATTTGAAATGTGACTGAAATTTTGGTAGAACCAGTGTAGCTGAATACCAGTTTGGTGTTATCCTGACCAGCTCTCCCAGTGGAACAGACTTTCTGACAGCAAATTTTTTACCATTATTTATAATATCACAAAGTTTTTTTTTACACTTCAGTAAAGTTAGAAAGATATTTAGAGATTAAATTTTTCTGAATTAATAACTCATCAACGGAACAACACCACAATAACAGCAGGGTAGACTCCGAGCTACAATCGCATTTTTCTCAAAAAGAGCCGTCCTCTGACCTTTGACACTTAAATGGGACTCAATGCAGAGCCTGCTTAGGGACCGTTTGCAAAGTGCAAAACCGAAAAATATGAAAAGGAATTTTCACTAACTACGATATGAGATGTTGTAGTGTCACCAAACTCACAGCGTAAATAAACCATCTCATCTGGATCATACTACACGTCTTACTTTTGGAAAATATGCTTACATGTATTTTTGGCATTTTTTTAAATCATTTAAATTTAATTAAAAATATGATTACAAATAATTACACTATGACAAGTTGTTGTGCCACCAAACTCCACCACCCATCTATTTTCTGCCACTTCGGGTCGCGGGGGCAGCAGCCTAAGTAGGGAAGCCCAGACTTCCCTCTCCCCAGCCACATTTGCCAACTCTGCGGGTTCTGGTTGAGGCGTTCGACCGTGTCCCCCGGGGGCTCCTGTGGGGGGTACTCCGGGAGTATGGGGTACCGGACCCCCTTGTACGAGCTGTCCGGTCCCTGTACGACAGGTGTCAGAGCTTGGTCCACATTGCCGGTAGTAAGTCGGATTCGTTTCCAGTGAGGGTTGGACTCCGCCAAGGCTGCCCTTTATCACCGATTCTGTTCATAACTTATATGGACAGAATTTCTAGGTGCAGCCGAGGGGTTGAGGGGATCCGACTTGGTGGCCTCAGGATTGGGTCCCTGCTTTTTGCAGATGACATGGTCCTGTTGGCTTCATCTGGTCGTGATCTCCAGCTCTCGCTTGAGCGATTCGCGGCCGAGTGTGAAGCGGCTGGGATGAGAATCAGCACCTCCAAATCTGAGACCATGGTCCTCAGCCGGAATAGGGTGGATTGCCCTCTCCGGGTCGGGAGTCAGGTCCTGCCTCAAGTGGAGGAGTTTAAATATCTCGGGGTCTTGTTCACGAGTGAGGGAAGGATGGAGCGCGAGATGGACAGACGGATCGGTGCGGCGTCTGCAGTAATGCGGGCTCTGCGCCGGTCTGTCGTGGTGAAGAAGGAACTGAGCCAGAAGGCAAAGCTCTCGATTTACCAGTCGATCTACGTTCCTACCCTCACCTATGGTCATGAGCTGTGGGTCGTGACCGAAAGAACGAGATCTCGTGTACAGGCGGCTGAAATGAGTTTCCTCCGCAGGGTGGCCGGGCTCTCCCTTAGAGATAGGGTGAGGAGCTCGGTCATCCGGGAGGAGATCAGAGTAGAGCCGCTGCTCCTCCGCATCGAGAGGAACCAGTTGAGGTGGCTCGGGCATCTGGTCAGGATGCCTCCTGGACCTCCCTGGTGAGGTGTTCCAGGCACGTCCCTCTGGGAGGAGACCCCGGGGAAGACCCAGGACACACTGGAGGGATTACATCTCTCGGCTGGCCTGGGAACGCCTCGGGATCCCCCCCGCAGAGTTGGCAAATGTGGCTGAGGAGAGGGAAGTCTGGGCTTCCCTGCTTAGGCTGCTGCCCCCGTGACCCGACCCCGAATAGGTGGCATGAAGACGAGACGAGTTGTAGACCTACAACTATGTAGAATAACCAGCCAGCGCAGTAGAGACCTGCTGCAGGCTTTTCCAGGAAAGCTTCAATAGATCCATGTTTACATGAGAACAATTGATGGGGTGTTGATTAGCTTCAGCTCAACAGTTTTACTGCTGAAAGTGTCCTGGTGCCTCCTGAAGCAGCAGATGATCAGAGTAAAACCTGTTCTGTCTGGGTTCCAGTTGTTGCTAATGTTACCAACTTGTCGGAAATATTCATTTGCCACGTTATCACAAATTTCTGCTGGTATTTGATATGTGAGTGTAACTCCACATGTTGTTCAGGTTGACATGTTGCAGGCAGCCCTGCTGGCTCTGGAGGAATCCACTCAGTTTTTGCCTCAGAGCGCCATCCAGTGGCGATTTTAAGGAATATTTCTCATTTTATGAGTCGCTTTTGCAACGTCAATGCAGTTTATGGTGACAGTTTAGCGCTGTGGTTTATAATAAAAATAATCATAATAATAATAATAACAATAATAATGCTTGTGGTGATGTAATTGATTATTTTATCTTTGCTATATATTCTTCAGAATAAATAAATATTCTCTTTAACAGTGTTGTTGTGTGGTGAATAAACCACTGTACGGATGCGTGTTTCCTTCTGACAGAGGATGCTGCAGCTGCACCTGCTGCCAGATGTGCATCTTTGTTAACCATTGTATTTACTTTTTTCTCATTTGGGTAGTAGTACTATCACATTTTGTTGCTCATTTTCCCAGGTGCAGCAGTGTCTCTCTGTAGCTGAGTACATGTACATTAAAAGTTTGACTTCAGCTTAATGTAAAGTTACATCGTGGAATTAGTGTCTTGTTCTCGACTGAGGAAATCATCTGGGAAATCAGAGGGAAGAATGAGATGTAAAAATGTGTCTCCGACCACACAAGAAGAAACGTTTCAGACATTTTGCATGAGTTCAGACATGACTGTCTGTATTGTCTTTAATAATAATATATCTTTAGGCACTTTTCTTGACTCTCGCGGTCGCGTACAGATAAAAACTATAGGGAAGATAAATAACATCAAAGCAATTAAAAATGATATAAACATCACAACAAACATGAGCTGAAACACTGCCAGACTGCCCCAGTCACAGAGGACAAGCCTGAACAGACTCAGCAGTTTTCATGTTTTGCTGCCTGGAATCAGGATTGTTGGAGCGTTTGCATCATTTTATGTCTACAACCTTGAAGATGTGACTTTTTCCATCTAGCACAACAACAAATGAGATAAAATATGAGTGTTAATACGTATTCACCCCCTAAAGGCAGTACTCTGCAGAGCCGCCATGTGCAGCAGCAGCAGCTGCAGGTTGTTTAACCTCTATGAGCTCACCACGGGTCTCTGCTCATTCCTGAAGGGAAAACTGCTCCAGATCCTTCACGTTTGATGGTTTGCACTTCCACAGATTAATCTTTAAGTCTGACCACAGATCCTCGGTGGGACTGAGGTCTGGGCTCTGGGCATCCCCGCAGCATGATGCAGCCACCACCGTGTCCCTCTGAGTTTATATCATGCACATAAACACACACAGTCAATATTCCTTTAACATTTATAGTTAATAATTAAATTAAAACAAAAAGTTCATGTAAAGGTTTGCATTTGTTTAATTGGACTTTATGTATAAATTCACTTTTTTTTTTTAACACATTAAAGACAAACAAACTGTTAACATGGAATTTATGTCATAATATTAAACTGAAAACTTGCATGAAATTAAAATAAAGTCAAACTATCTGGCAGGATTTTTTTGTGAAAATATTTGTTCATTTTAACGGGAAATGTCCATCAGCTGGTTTTTACAGTGGTGGTGAATCTGTGTCTTTGTACCGAAACTGTGCAGGCATCTCTGGACGCTGCACTCAGCGTGTGTGTGTGTGTGTGTGTGTGTGTGTGTGTGTAGGCTTTTAAAAACACAAGAGACCATGAACATGTTTCCCATGGCAGACTTGTGTTAAATCTAAACTCTGAAGGTAAAACAAAAGTTCTGCTTGTTTGAGAGAAAAATGATCAAATAAAAATAAGTGAAGAAGAATCCTAAATGTTCAGACAACAGCTTACGTTTGTTACATTAAGATAAAACTCATCACAACATTTTACAACAAGGGATTTGCTGGAATTTCCTCTCTAATAACCCTTTAACACGTGAAAAAGAATAATTGTTTAAAACAAACCGTCTGGATCAGCTGATCTGTGCAAAATAAAGAAGCAATGTGATGATGGGCCAACAGTTGCATCATTTTAACAGGTTAAACATTTATCAGGTCATTTAGCATCAGACACCGCATGCAGCCACTTTCACCGCACATCATTCCCAAACCCAGATTTTAAGATTTCATGCAGCTGCTATAATAAAATCTGAAATCACGTAAGACGGCCGAGCACCAACAAAGTGCACATCTTTAACAAAGTGAAGCTTTTTATCAGGGATGTGCTGCTGCTGCTGAAGGCTTTGGAGGACCCCGCCCTCTTCAGGAGGACCTCCACCGGGTAATGGTCACTCACCTCCAGGGCCTGAAGGAAAAACAGAAGAAACACTGGAAACATGAAACCAACCAGCAGCTTTCCTTCTTCGCGTGTCGGCAGCTCAGCTTCTCAGATGGAGTCAAAATCAAATCGATTTCGCATCCTGGACGTTCTGCAGACACTCATCTGACATTTGCGGGTTTTTATTCAATATGGTTATTTAATTCAGCCTGGAGAGAAATGTGGGGTCCTAATCTGGTTTTACTTAAATAAAAAATCCACAATTCTGCTGCAGTTACTGTAAAGACAGCACATGTGTGGAGATGAATACGTTGTTAATCAGACTGTACTGATATATGAGTAACTATCCTCATGTCAATAACTGGATCTCCACTGTCGTCACATGTATTATTAGTGAGTTATTAGTGACGGTTACCTGCTCTTCTGTTAGCCGGTACTCTGTCTGGAAGTTAAACGGTCGGGCTGATGAAGGCACAACGGCTCTGTTAAAGGTTTCTCCGTGCACAACGATCCTGTTGGAAAACACAGAAAGCAGAGAGGAGCTGCAGAGGTTCGTGGAGCTCAGGCTTGTCACCAACCAGCAAGAATGATGCATAACTTTAAAGTTGACCAGATGTAGTTCAGAGTGAAGCTGAATTCCAGCAACAGTTCAGAGTCGGTCCGTGGAGGACGCAGCATCATGCAGTCTTATGGAAGGACTGCTCACATGTTCAGATGAAGGATACTTTTAGAGATTTGCTCCTTTATTCTGTAACATTTTAAGGATGCTTTTGTGTATCTTTGTTTCCTCAAAGACCCCCAGAATCCGTTCAGCATATTTATTATGGTGCAGATGGACATTATGCATTAAGTTCATGTCTCCATGAGCTCCATGAGGTCATGGAAAACTCTCCTGATGGAGGTTTTCTACATAAAAAGGTGAAGAGACCTGGTTTCCTTCAGGTCAGATCATACCACCTTTCCTCATCTTCCATACGAAAAGCTTCGCCTGAAGGCGAGTTTGTTTTGCTCTTTCTGACCCTTTGACCCAACGATGTGGAGCTGCAGAAACTTCTAAAGCGTCCTGAGAAGCTTCCAGCCTCCTGGAGGGAACGTTTACCTGTCGTATGCGCAGGTTGTGGTCGACCGTACGGTGGTGTCACTGTTGTCTGGTATCAGCCAGAACAGGCTGTTGTCTGTGATCAGACGCACTTTTATACGGTTCTTCTTGGCCAGGTAACCACAGTCAGCGTTGAAGTCGCCGAGAAGCATCACATTCTGCTCACACACACACACACACACATTCACAGTTAGACACATGAACATTAGCCAAGCGTTTAAAGAGCAGCGCTGAACGTGCATTACCACGAGCAGCATGAGCCTCTACCTCAGTGTTCCACATCTTCCTGACATGCTGCAGAACGTCGTACAGGGCATCCAGCTCCTTGGTGGTGTTGGCTGGAGTGGTGTGCTGAGGAATCAGGACAAAGTCCCTTATAGCTGGAACATAAGGTGGGGTTTGGGGGTGTGGGGGTGCAGGGAGACGTTTACACACGATACATTAATACTGTCTGGTCATGCAGAGTCAGCAATCTCACCTGTGGACGGAGCTCTGAAGTGAACAACAAACGGCTCTCTGGAGAAAGCATCCACATCACCTGGAAGCTCGTCTGGATACTGATACTGTCCGGTGAGCGTCGCCGTGTTGGTCCTGCAGACAAACAGAAAGCAAACGTTTCTGCGTGTCCTCTGGCTGCTGCAGGGCGCTGCACACAATCCGGATCAGCTCACCTGTATAGAAACACATACTGCTCCTGGTAGGACTCGGACCTGCCCAGTCTCTCACTGGCCACAGCTTTATACTCATGTTTAGAGTCATACCTGAGTAGCAGAGAGACACAGACAGCAGCACCCTTCAACCGCAGGACACAATTTATTCCACGTCCAGTCCTGTTAAAATCACGTCAGGTGCTAAAAGAACTTCATCACTATGTACGTGATGGACACACCGGTGTGTGTGTGTGTGTGTGTGTGTGTGTGTGTGTGTGTGTGTACATGAGGAAGTGAGCGAGGACTCACCTCGTGACCTGATGGAGCAGCTGCTGTAAAGCCGTCCCCTGGTTGTCTCTCACCTCCTGCAGCAGGCAGACGTCGCAGCGCGTGATGATCTGGAACAGACATGCAGCAACTCAGTCCACGGCAGGAACCACGCCGCCCGGCGCGCGCCTGGCGGGCTCCACGCCACCCGGCGCGCGCCTGGCGGGCTCCACGGCGCGCGCCTGGCGGGCTCCACGGCGCGCGCCTGGCGGGCTCCACGGCGCGCGCCTGGCGGGCTCCACGCCACCCGGCGCGCTCCACGCCACCCGGCGCGCGCCTGGCGGGCTCCACGCCTGCAGAGGGGACAGTAACCTCCCCGTCTGTCTCTACGGCTGCGGTGGATCTCAGAGCAGTGTTTACTGTGTCTCTCTCAGCAGTTTCTGCATGCTTCATCTCCCTTTCTGGTCCAGCTGGACTCTGACTTTAGTTGTAAACGTTGATGCTTTAATGAGGTGGAAAGCTGCGACATGTCAGAACACATCCTCACCCTGACCAGAGTTCGCATCACGTCGGTCTTCTTGGCTTTAGAATCACCGAAGTGATGAAGGTTAAAGGCACACACTCTGAAGTCTGAGTCTGCTTGAACATCGCTCGCTGCCAGCAGGAAGGAGAGGAGGAGGAGGAGGGATGAAGACCTCATGGTGTGGAGCTACAAGGAGACATAAACACATGATTCTTATAGCTGAAGCACGTAGAGCAGGACAGAAACCTGCTGCACATCCCTTCATCATTCCCAGTGAGAAATGTTTGCTGACTTTATCCTTCCTGCTTTATTTATCTACATAAATCCCAGTTTTACTTCTCAGCACTGAAGAAACTGTTGGACATGACGTGTAAAAGATGCTGCATTGTATCTGACATGCAAACAGACAAAGGAGGGAATGAAGCTCCTTCCTGCAGTTTGACCCGCTCTCATCACATCTGGAGATTTCCTTCTGTCTGAAACAGTTTCACTTCATGTTTTAATGTTTATTTGTCCTCGTGACGAGGTGACGCGTGGAAAACTGCCTTCAACACACCCATGGGACACTGAATATTTGGTCCTGCCCTTTGGTCTTACAAACGCTCCTGCAGTTTTCCAAGCTTTGGTCAACGATGTTTTGCGTGATTTCCTGAATCGTTTTGTTTTTGTGTACCTGGATGACATTTTAATTTTCTCAAGAAACCATGATGAACATGTTCGCCAAACAAACTGTTTGTGAAAGCTGGGAAGTGCGAGTTTCATGTGGAGTCGGTGACTCTTTTGGGTTACATCTTTGCAAGTGGGCGGATGAAGACCGATCCAGAGAAGGTGAAGGTTGTGGCCAGCTGGTCAAGACCCAATTCTGTTAAACGACTACGTTTTATTGGATTTGCCAATTTCTACAGGCGGTTCATTAAGAAGTTTAGTCACGTTGTTGCGCCTCTTACCCGTCTCACCTCTTCGAAAGTTCCTTTTGTTTGGTCAGAGGATGCTGAAGGTGCTTTTCAGAGACTGAAGACAAGCTTCACCTCAGCTCCTGTCCTCCACCAGCCTGATCCCACCAGACAGCTCATTGTGGAGGTTGACGCTTCTGATGTTGGGGTCGGCGCAGTTCTTTCACAGAGATCAGTCCAGACGAGTCAGCTCCATCCTTGTGCTTTCTTCTCAAGACGCTTATCACCGGCAGAAAGAAACTACAACTTTGGGGATCGTGAACTGTTGGCTGTAAAGTTGGCATTAGAGGAGCGGCGGCACTGGTTGGAGGGAACTAAGCTGCCTTCTATCGTCTGGACAGATCATAGAAAGTTGGAGTACATCCAGACTGCTAAAAGACTTAACTCTCGTCAGGCCCTTATTCTTTGGTAGATTTAACTTTGTCATTACTTACAGACCAGGGTCCAAGAACACTGAACCAGATGCCCTCTCACGTCAGTTCAGTCCTGAGGAGTCACCCTCCAATCTGGACACGATTATACCCACATCATGCCTGCTGGGAGCAGTTACCTGGGAAGTGGAAGAGACTGTCCAGAATGCTCTACGGGATGATCCTGGTCCAGGCCCTCCTCACTGTTTGTTTGTGCCTGACAGTGTTCGTTCCAAGGTCATCAGGTGGGGACATGTCATCCTGGGTCGCACCTTCTCTCTTCTCCGGAGGCCTTTTTGGTGGCCCTCAATGGAAAAGGATGTCCGTGAGTACGTTGCTGCTTGCACAGTCTGTGCCAGAGGGAAGACGTCCTCTCAGCCCCCTGCTGGACTACTTCGTCCACTTCCTACTCCCACTAGGCCTTGGTCACATATTGCCTTGGATTTTGTTTCTGGTCTCCCATCAGAGGAAACAACCCCATCCTCACAATTGTAGATCATTTTTCCAAAGCAGTTCACTTTGTGGCCCTGCCTAAACTGCTTAGTGCTTTGGAAACTGCTGAACTGATTACTTACCATGTCTTCAGGCTCCACGGAATCCCCGCCGATATTGTTTCTGATCGTGGTCCGCAATCCGTCTCTCAGGTGTGGAGAGCCTTTTGGAAGGCCTTGGGTGCCACTGTCAGTTTAAGTTCTGGTTTTCACCCCCAGACTAATGGTCAGGCAGAACGGGCCAATCAGGATTTGGAATCGTCACTAAGATGTGTTGCTGCTGCAAACCCTTCTTGGAACGACCACCTAAATTGGACTGAATATGCCCACAACTGTCAAGTCATCTGCCACAGGACTTTCTCCATTTGAGGCCTCGGTTGGTTACCAACCACCCTTGTTCCCTGTTCAGGACACAATGACGAGACCTGTCCGCCGTCTCCTCACTGTCCGCCACCGGGGGCGTGTGTGTGTGTGTGTGTGTATGTGTGTGTGTGTGTGTGTGTGTGTGGGGGGGGGGGGGGGGGGGGGGGGGGGGGGGCGTGGTTCTCTTTCAGACTCCTAAGTCACAGATGTCAGTCATCAACCCATCACACAGCAGGATATCTCTCAAGTCCATCCAGCAGTCAACGCCAGATCGTACTACGAACTCGTGGTATCTGGTCTCTAGAATTCTCGAAGTTACGTAAATGCTTGTTTCCAGTCTGATCCCATTGCCATCCTCAATCTTTTGGAACAAACTCATCAACCAGTCCTGCGCCACATCCGGATCCACCTGCACTCCCAAACATCCATTCACCTGTCAGCCGGCCTACGATTCCATCAGCTCCCTGAACCACCACCTGCTCTGTAGTAAAGTTTGTGTTCAGTGCTACATTCCTCGTCTGCTCTTTGGGTCCGAAACCCTGTACGTGTGACAGTAACGACCTGTAACCCGGCTGCAGCGCCACCCAGACACTGATCCTAACGGGGGGTGAAGCCCGGCTGAGCGTGAAGAAACAGGCGACAGCCCAAAGGTTAAAAATATCACAGCACAAGGAGAAACGCGACACATTCAGTTTCATTACGTCCTTCCTGGTCAGCTGTGGTGGTTAGTTAGTTAGTTAGTAGTTAACAGAAAGCAGAAGTGGTCGTTTACGTGGTCGAGACTTCTGTTTCATTAGAAGAAGTAAAAACTTGAGAAAAACTTTTCTGTGTTCCTAGCAGCATGCTAACTGTGTCAGATCTGCTTTAGACTCATCAGCCCAGCAACGTGTTGGTTCTGGTCTGAGTGGATTGTAGCAGGTCTTCTGGTCTTCTGGTCCAGACCTCTCTCCCAGCCGAGGCTCGAACCAGTGACCTTCTTGCTGTGAGGGCTAACCACTGGAGATGGTTGTGTCACAAAGCAACAACCTTCCTCATTCAGAGTCTTCTTCAATCTGAGGCTCAGTTTGAACTTCAGCACGTCGTCTTCGTCACGTCAACGGGACTTCATGCTGCCACGTGATTGGCTGGTTAGATGTTGTGTTGAACAACAGATAAGGTACCTATAAAAGTGTGTGTGTGTGTAACACACAGCTTCTACAAGCCTGCTCAGACTAATGTCTCCTGCAGGCTCAGTTTTCATCAAGACAATCTCAGCAGAGTATACACACACACACACACACACACACACACACACACACACACACACACACACACACACACACACACACACAACACAAGTGTACTCTGAGTTTAACTGCTGTGTTTTCAGCCTCAGTCAGAAACACACACACACACACATGGGATCAAGTTACACCAGTTTTCTCCAGTAAAACTCTGCTTGTCTGGCCAGAAATGAGGAAAGCTAAAGCAGCAGTAACTTACCAGCTTGGTGAGCGCTGGACTTGCTGGGTGTGTGTTTCCTTCCACCCGCCTCCTCTCTGCTGAAACTCGAAGCTGGAGAGCCTCTGTGTGAGTTTCCTGTGGGTGGGACTAAAGGAGGACTGAGCTTGTGCGATATTTACAGTATTCCTATAAAAGCATTAGTCAGAAGTAATTCACTTCCTTGGATGTCATCATTAAATTCATATTTAATTAAAAAAAAAGGTTTAAAAATATATTTACTTTAACTTTAGCAGATTTAATTTGTCACAGAATCAAGTCACACTTTCAGCCTGGAAAACCCGAAATGAAAATGATGCTTCTTCCACTTATTTCACAATAATCTGAAAATAAGGAAGAAAAACTTCTTCTGTTTCCTTCAGGCAGCAACACATAAATACAACTTACAAGATTTTATTATAACCATAATAAAACCATAAATTAAAGTGATTAAAAACAGGATGAGTAAAAGTCAGCGAGCAGATTTCATGCTCAGCTGCACGACAAAGGAAAAGTTTTACCTGGATGTTGGTGGAAAAGTCATCTTTACTGGAAGCACAACAGATAATCCCTGGTCTGGTCCCTGGACTGATCCCTGGTCTGGTCCCTGGTCTGGACCCTGGTCTGGTACCTGGTCTGATCCCTGGTCTGGACCCTGGTCTGGTCCCTGGTCTGGTCCCTGGTCTGATCCCTGGTCTGATCCCTGGTCTGGTCCCTGGTCTGGACCCTGGTCTGATCCCTGGTCTGGTCCCTGGTCTGATCCTTGGTCTGGTCCCTGGTCTGGTCCCTGGTCTGGTCCCTGGTCTGGACCCTGGTCTGATCCCTGGTCTGATCCCTGGTCTGGTCCCTGGTCTGGTCCCTGGTCTGGACCCTGGTCTGGTCCCTGGTCTGATCCTTGGTCTGGTCCCTGGTCTGGTCCCTGGTCTGGTCCCTGGTCTGGACCCTGGTCTGGTACCTGGTCTGGACCCTGGTCTGGTCCCTGGTCTGGTCCCTGGTCTGGTCCCTGGTCTGATCCCTGGTCTGGACCCTGGTCTGATCCCTGGTCTGGTCTCTGGTCTGGTCCCTGGTCTGGTCCCTGGTCTGGTCCCTGGTCTGGTCTCTGGTCTGGTCCCTGGTCTGGTCCCTGGTCTGGTCTCTGGTCTGGTCCCTGGTCTGGTCCCTGGTCTGATCCCTGGTCTGGACCCTGGTCTGGTCCCTGGTCTGGTCCCTGGTCTGGACCCTGGTCTGGTCCCTGGTCTGGACCCTGGTCTGATCCCTGGTCTGGTCTCTGGTCTGGTCCCTGGTCTGGTCCCTGGTCTGATCCCTGGTCTGGTCCCTGGTCTGGACCCTGGTCTGATCCCTGGTCTGGTCCCTGGTCTGGTCCCTGGTCTGGTCCCTGGTCTGATCCCTGGTCTGGACCCTGGTCTGATCCCTGGTCTGGTCCCTGGTCTGGTCTCTGGTCTGGTCCCTGGTCTGGTCCCTGGTCTGATCCCTGGTCTGGACCCTGGTCTGATCCCTGGTCTGGTCTCTGGTCTGGTCCCTGGTCTGGTCCCTGGTCTGGTCCCTGGTCTGGTCTCTGGTCTGGTCCCTGGTCTGGTCCCTGGTCTGGTCTCTGGTCTGGTCCCTGGTCTGGTCCCTGGTCTGATCCCTGGTCTGGACCCTGGTCTGGTCCCTGGTCTGGTCCCTGGTCTGGACCCTGGTCTGGTCCCTGGTCTGGGCCCTGGTCTGATCCCTGGTCTGGTCTCTGGTCTGGTCCCTGGTCTGGTCCCTGGTCTGATCCCTGGTCTGGTCCCTGGTCTGGACCCTGGTCTGATCCCTGGTCTGGTCCCTGGTCTGATCCCTGGTCTGGTCCCTGGTCTGGTCTCTGGTCTGGTCCCTGGTCTGGACCCTGGTCTGATCCCTGGTCTGGTCCCTGGTCTGATCCCTGGTCTGGTCTCTGGTCTGATCCCTGGTCTGGTCCCTGGTCTGGTCCCTGGTCTGGTCCCTGGTCTGGACCCTGGTCTGATCCCTGGTCTGGTCCCTGGTCTGATCCCTGGTCTGGTCCCTGGTCTGGTCTCTGGTCTGGTCCCTGGTCTGGACCCTGGTCTGATCCCTGGTCTGGTCCCTGGTCTGGTCTCTGGTCTGGTCCCTGGTCTGATCCCTGGTCTGATCCCTGGTCTGGTCCCTGGTCTGGTCCCTGGTCTGGACCCTGGTCTGGTCCCTGGTCTGATCCCTGGTCTGGTCCCTGGTCTGGACCCTGGTCTGATCCCTGGTCTGGTCCCTGGTCTGGTCCCTGGTCTGGACCCTGGTCTGGTCCCTGGTCTGGACCCTGGTCTGGTCTCTGGTCTGATCCCTGGTCTGGTCTCTGGTCTGATCCCTGGTCTGGACCCTGGTCTGGTCCCTGGTCTGATCCCTGGTCTGGACCCTGGTCTGGTCCCTGGTCTGGTCTCTGGTCTGATCCCTGGTCTGGACCCTGGTCTGGACCCTGGTCTGGTCTCTGGTCTGGTCTCTGGTCTGGTCCCTGGTCTGGTCCCTGGTCTGATCCCTGGTCTGGTCCCTGGTCTGATCCCTGGTCTGGTCTCTGGTCTGATCCCTGGTCTGGACCCTGGTCTGGTCCCTGGTCTGATCCCTGGTCTGGACCCTGGTCTGGTCCCTGGTCTGATCCCTGGTCTGGACCCTGGTCTGGTCCCTGGTCTGGTCTCTGGTCTGGATTCAGACCAGAGACCAGACCTGGTCTCTGGTCTCTGGTCTCTGGTCCTGCAGGCGGACCGTCTCGGTCCGCCTGCAGGACTATCCAGCAACCAAACAGGAAGATCATTGTTTGAGAGGAAAAATGAAACCAGCAGCATGTGTTCAGAAAACCAGGACCTGCATGGGTCCAGTTTTACCCATCAGAACGCACCCAAATGCATTACACTGACCAGACCGACCCGTCTACACCTCCTATGGAAATCTGGACCCGACTGTTTATGTAGAACCTGCAACCTGACCCGCATGTTGGCAAAGAACCGTAAACCGGTCCAACACATCATCATGGATTGAGCAAAGAGAAGGAACTGACAGACTGAACATGGACATCTTCTGAAAACATGTGTATGTTGCATGACGTCCCTGGTCTGGTCCCTGGTCTGGACCCTGGTCTGGTCCCTGGTCTGATCCCTGGTCTGGTCCCTGGTCTGGACCCTGGTCTGATCCCTGGTCTGGTCCCTGGTCTGGTCCCTGGTCTGGACCCTGGTCTGGTCCCTGGTCTGGACCCTGGTCTGGTCTCTGGTCTGATCCCTGGTCTGGTCTCTGGTCTGATCCCTGGTCTGGACCCTGGTCTGGTCCCTGGTCTGATCCCTGGTCTGGACCCTGGTCTGGTCCCTGGTCTGGTCTCTGGTCTGATCCCTGGTCTGGACCCTGGTCTGGACCCTGGTCTGGTCTCTGGTCTGGTCTCTGGTCTGGTCCCTGGTCTGGTCCCTGGTCTGATCCCTGGTCTGGTCCCTGGTCTGATCCCTGGTCTGGTCTCTGGTCTGATCCCTGGTCTGGACCCTGGTCTGGTCCCTGGTCTGATCCCTGGTCTGGACCCTGGTCTGGTCCCTGGTCTGGTCTCTGGTCTGGATTCAGACCAGAGACCAGACCTGGTCTCTGGTCTCTGGTCTCTGGTCCTGCAGGCGGACCGTCTCGGTCCGCCTGCAGGACTATCCAGCAACCAAACAGGAAGATCATTGTTTGAGAGGAAAAATGAAACCAGCAGCATGTGTTCAGAAAACCAGGACCTGCATGGGTCCAGTTTTACCCATCAGAACGCACCCAAATGCATTACACTGACCAGACCGACCCGTCTACACCTCCTATGGAAATCTGGACCCGACTGTTTATGTAGAACCTGCAACCTGACCCGCATGTTGGCAAAGAACCGTAAACCGGTCCAACACATCATCATGGATTGAGCAAAGAGAAGGAACTGACAGACTGAACATGGACATCTTCTGAAAACATGTGTATGTTGCATGACGTGTGTTCACTTTTCAGGAGGACTTTAAAGCTTTTCAGAGGGTGACCAGTACGTGTTAACGGGAAATGTGGTTGCAGACTGTAGTTTGAGGTAAAAACAGATTTCCAGGCAACATTTTGATGCCGTTTGCTGATACAGTTGTGTAGTGTGACCACTGCTCATAAATACTGTCAGACTACAAGGTGGAAATAAAATAAACTCACATAAAACCAGTTTAAACTACTAGACACTGAAATGTCATGTTGAAAAGATGAAATGTCTGGATTTGAAATAAATCAGAAGCTGCAAACATAACAGGATCTATTAACATACAGATATTTATGGAAATGTGCAACATGACATTCCATCTTGTAAACAGATCAGATTTAGCTGGACTGCAGGTGGTTTGTAGATTGAAGTATAGGAAACTATCCAACCATGTTCATCCGTTTTATTCTGAAGCAAACATTTTATGACGATGTTGAAGCCCTTCGATGCAGACATCCACCCAAAGCCTGCGTTCCTCACAGGATGAAAATGTTCAAACTTGTGCCTGAAGCTTGTCAGGAGGCGCCAACAGGTTGTTGGCTGGTGGTCGACGCCCCACATCACATGGTTTGGACTCATCTGCGGCTCTGCTAGAACTGCTCATGTGAAACAGTCTGGTAGAAATGACCTAAAACTTCCACGAGCAGCTGCAAAATCTGCAGCTGGAGGTTACAACAGCTTAGTGGCAGAATAAGAACACATGGAACGTAGCCTGATGACGTACAGAAACATCTGGACAGAATATGGTAACGGCTGTTGCATCCTAAACGATGGAAATATCAGATAATGGGAGCATCAGAAAGGACGGTCAGTTAAACCACTAAGATGTGGAACAAGTGAGCAGAAAAGCTGACGTCCGACCACAATCTTATTTCATCTTTATGTTAGAAGTCAGCTGCCGTGGCTTTTCCCTCTCCGGACAGGCCGAGTCGAGTTTCCCGTCGACATCTGTAACACATGCACCTCCTGCACCACCGCCTCAGCTTGTTATGGGAACATTTTTCAGATTAATCTTTGAAACGTGTCCTTAATGTTTCCTGCAAAACACTGAGCTGTCGTACAACCTGAGCAGCTATCAGAACAATGAAACGTTTAGATTCAGACAGTTCAAAACCTTGTCTGAATAAAGCAGGCGTGTCGGCGCGGTGCCAAAGAAGAGCAAAGTCAGAGCAGTCGTAGTCAAACCCACATTTATTAACTGACTGATAATCTAGTTGGCATGCAGGGCCTTCCAGCGGGTCAGAGGGCCTCTGCTGGGGATGTACTTCACCCCACAGCCATCAGGAATCAGACGCTTCTCTGCCATCATGTCATCAAAGTCGCAGGCGTTGAACTTGGTGAAGCCATACTTCTTGGAAATATGGATCTGAAGATCAAAGCACAAACAGGAATCAGTAAAGGAAACGCATCAGGAAGACGTAGCTGAAAAACGTTGTCTCAGTGGTCCCTTAAAGCACTCAGCACCTCCCAGCTGAGGACATACACAACCAGAGAGTTGCTGTCTGCAGCCTTCGCACACCAGAACCGCACCTCAGCGAGACCAGTCGGCTTAATAAGCTGCAGAGCTTCTCAGCCTTTATGAGCGCCTTTACCTTCTGGCGGCCGGGGAACTTGAACTTGGCTCTGCGCAGAGCCTCGACCACATGCTCCTTGTTCTGGGCCTTGGTACGCACAGACATGATCACCTGACCGATGTGCACACGGGCCACGGTGCCCTGAGGCTTCCCGAAAGCACCGCGCATTCCAGTCTGGAGCCTGACAAACACGACAGGAGACGATGATCAAACAAACATTTCCAGGATTTGATTTGGAAAAAAGACGATATACAAAACATTTCCAAATGATGGATCATCCAAAAGGTCCAAACGCCCAGAAAGCAGGTTCTATGAGCAGGAAGTGTGGGGTTCTCACCTATCAGCCCCGGCGCAGGACAACATTTTGTTGATCCGGATGACGTGGAAGGGATGCAGACGCATGCGGATGTGGAACCCGTCCTTACCACAAGTTTTCACCATGTACTTGTTAGCACAGATACGTGCAGCCTCCAGAGCTTCAGGGGGAAAGTCGAGGAGGGAGAATTAATGACAGCTTCTAGTTTCTCTTTATGTCTATAGATCCAGACTGCAGACAGTTTCCTTTAACTGAAGCATGAAGCGTCTGTTTAACTCCCACGCTGGGAGAGAATAAACAAGCTCCATCTCTAACAGTAGAGGTATGTGTCGGGTCGTAACGCCTACCTTCTGAGGACAGCTGCTCGTACTCATCAGAGACCATGTGACCGCACAGAGGGAACTCGTCTACCTTGGCCTTCTTCCTGCCCAAGTCAAAGATCCTGATCTTAGGATCTGTGGAGAATGAAAAGTCAGCACTGAAGGTAAGAAGACTCCACGAAACACTTCAGCCACATAAATAATAAACCCTCCAAACCAGTCTAACCAGTAAGAGCACGACGCCACACAGACATTCAGCTGACCCAGTCAGTGCAGAGCTACTGGTTTGTCTCAGTGGTCCCTTAAAGCACTCAGCACCTCCCAGCTGAGGACATACACAACCAGAGAGTTGCTGTCTGCAGCCTTTGCACACCAGAGCTGTACATGAGCAGAACTGGTCGGCTTAATAAGCTGCAGGAACGCTGGAGCGTCTTCAGGAGCAAAACAAAACTTTAACATAAACGTCAGCAGGAAAAACATTACTTTCATTCTGTTAATGTTTGTCAGAGCGTCCGACATCTCAGCGAGGAGTTTCTATTAGGTGTGACTGAACCATGTCTGGGATTGCATCGTGTCACGTAAATATGGCTAAGTCTTTTCTGTAAACCAGAGAGATTAATTTCTTCTAAATGCTAGATCATTTAAGTTTTCTTCTTTTCCCACCGACAGAGTAATAACATGTTAATTATTCCTATCCAGCCTGCTGTGATTGTGGTTAGTAAACAGCTTTAAATACACCGTTCCTGCCTTTTCACAGCTGGTAAAGATTTTATGTCAAATCACTGGACTGATTTTTACTTTTTAACTTCTTTCCAGGTAAATTCTAATAGAACACCCGTTCATGACAACCTAAAACACCGTGGGAAGAACTTTCTCTGCATCACTTGGCTCAAATGAGATTAAAAAGCCTTCAATGCTGATCATCATACAGGAAAACCTGTTGAGTAGGAAAGTTTGGACAGAACTTTTATATTATCATTCATCAGGATAAAAAAACTAATTAAACCAAAGCATCGTTTTGCATTTTATCTGGAAATGTGAGTGTAGTAATTAAACAGGAACATGAACGTATAAAGCTTGTCTGAGAGAACCACTAACAGAATAAAGCTCCATTCAGATGCTGATCGTGATGACAAAGCAGCTGAATGATGCCTCATAACTTAACTCAGCACATGCTGACTTATCAATCCACCTTCCAGCTTTCAGGACAGCATGACATGAGGAGGATGATGATGATGATGATGATGATGGGCTTACCAGGTACTCCCCTGCAGAAGCGAGACTTGGGGTAGGGCTTGTTCTTGCAGTAGCGGTAGCTACAGGAAAGAAAAGGTACACAGTAAAATACCATAAAATAATCCCCATTTGTCTCCGACAGGCCTCAACAAAGAAAGATATGTGCAGGATAAGAGTTTTTACATCGGGTTGTGTATCTATGTTAACATGCACAAGCTGAACTACAGGCTGTTTAAAATCATACCCAATGGTTTAAGGTAATATTTCCTTGTTATAAAATATATTTATTCCTCGGCAGTGGAAGGTTTTATCCCTCCTGAATAAACCATATTTCCATTGAAGACCGACCTGGGTGTTAGCATTTCCTACCTTTAGCTCAACGTGCTAAAGCTATACGTGACCAACATAACACAATGACAATGCCGCTACCGGCAATATAACAGCCAGAACTATGCGTTTCTAAAGCAGATAGTTTGCTTTAATGTAACCCCAGCCCGCGTGTCGCAGGGCCGGCCGGAGTGCCAGTCGGAGGACCGGCTGTAAGCACATGGTTCAGCCAGGCGTCGCTGCCATTTTCCGCCGTTTCGGCCCCGCTCGCTAAGCGCTGGAAGACGGACTTACCAGCGGGCTGGTCGGCGGCCCATGGTTACAGCCTGTAAAACAACAAACAAAAACGTATTATTTAATCAAACCTAATCTAATATGTGCGAAAAATAACTTTAAATCTGTCTGAGTGACGAAGAGCGGAGGAGAAGCGCTCCACCACGCACTCACCTAATGGCGGAAAGGAAGAAGAAACTACTTCCGCCTCGTCATGACGGCGGAGGTCGGCACAAAAAAAGGACTTCATTTTAGTTGTCAAATTAGTTTTTATGTCGGTGTGTTTATTAGTCGTTAATGATCTATATATAAAATTAAATATAATGAGTGTGGTTGTGAAAAATACTGAAAGTTAGTTTGACGGTTTGAACGCTGAAAGTGCATGCTGGGAAATGTAGTTTTACAAGAAGCGCTTTAGAAGCAGATGAGCGCCATCTGCTGTCAAGACCTGGTAAACCTAGCTGACTTCGCGAAGAGTTTGGGTTTGCTCTTTATTCGCTTGTAGTCAAAGTTTGATGCAAATGTACAATAAAACCTTTAGGTTTACATATTTTCCAGAGTTTACTGCTGTCAGTGAGTGACATGAATGTGATTATGTCAACAAAATCTGTCTTTCTTGGTTTTCCCGATCCTTGTGTTTGTTCCTTCCTGAAGAAATTTAAATTAGTGATATATATCTGTTCTGACCATCTGTTTTCTATGGAAACCCCAACATCTCAGAGTTAACTTCTTTATATGCAACCTAAAAGGTCTTCAATTATCAGTTTAGATCGAATCACTCTTGTGCTTGCTCCTATTCACTTCTTGTTCCTCCTCTTTGCTTTAATTCTAACTTTTTTAAAAAAATCCTTTTTTCATGGTCTTAATTATATTATTTTCCATTTCACAGCAGTTTCGGCAGCTGGTGTTGTTTTAACTGTGCAACATACATTTTATCCTGTCCAGCATCCTGGCAGCAGAATGAGGAGCCTTTGGATTCGAGGCTCCCTTGATTCTTAAAATTTATTCTTTCTTATATTATTTATATAATAAATATGTTATATCTTATAGCTGCTGGACCCGGCCGGAGGGAAAGAGACAGTGGAGGAAACGGATGGAAAAGAAAAAAACAAAAGGAGAGAGAGAGATAATGAAGAGAGAAAAAAGAAGAAGGAAAGGGAGAACTTAATAAAAAGTAGAGAACAAGCCACAGCAACGGTGACACCTTCTCCACAGATAAACTGAACATCTTTTACACCAGAGAATCATCAAGTACCTAAAACACAACAGACATTCAGGAGGAAAAACCACGTATGTGTGTGTGGGAGTAGGTGTGTAACGATATATGTGTGGGTGTGTGTAAAGGTATGGGTGTGTGTCTGTGCTCCCATGTGCATGGGTGTGTGTTTACGACATATTAGGGGTGAGTTGTGTTAGGTGATCTACCAAATGCAACCCTGCCCTTCGAAGATCAGGGGCAGACCAGAAGGACTCCAAGTCCCAGGAAACCAGCAGCCAATGCACGGTTCTGAGTTGAGGTCGCCCACCGCAAGGGTGACGACATGCCGGCCCAGGCAGGAGGAGGCAGAGGAAACCAGAGCCCGCCAGAGGGCGCAGGTCCCAGGCCAGCAGCCCACCAGCCCCGCCAGGGATACTGAATCATCCACCAGTAGAGGATACTGGCTGTTGTGACTTATTTGAAGAATGATATACGTGTTAATGACCATTCCTAATTCATGGGTTAATTAATAGAGGTTTAAGTTAAATGTTTGACTGAAATAATTTGATGATTTAATAGTTAGGGAAAATGAATCTGTTCCAGAGCTTGGACATAGGTTAGAGCGCCCAGATTTGTTTTTGAGAACTTCATTACCCGCAAGCCATATGGGCCAGGAACGCTTTGGCTTCTATGGTTTCTTTTTAGGGCAAACAGGAAGTAGTGATGAATATAACAAGGTAAAGTGGAGCCGAAGATTTTTCTCTGTACCTGTGCTCTAACAGTTCACTAAACAAACCGCAAAACAGAGTCTCGTCTCATCCTTTTTTTGTTGCAGTTCGCTGGCACTGCAATAACTCTGAGTGATCCTCCAGTAGAGAATACTGGATCATTCACCAGTAGAGGATACTGGGTCATTCACCAGTAGAGGATACTGGATCATACACCAGTAGAGGATACTGGATCATCCACCAGTAGAGGATACTGGATCATTCACCAGTAGAGGATACTGGGTCATTCACCAGTAGAGGATACTGGATCATTCACCAGTAGAGGATACTGGATCATTCACCAGTAGAGGATACTGGGTCATTCACCAGTAGAGGATACTGGATCATTCACCAGTAGAGGATACTGGATCATTCACCAGTAGAAGATACTGGATCATCCACCAGTAAGGATACTGGGTCATTCACCAGTAGAGAAAACTGGAACATCATCCAGTAGAGGATACTGGGTCATCCTCCAGTAGAGGATACTGGATCATTCACCAGTGGAGGATACTGGTTAATCCTCCAGTAGAGGATACTGGAACATCACCCAGTAGAGGACACTGGATTATTCACCAGTAAAGGATACTGGATCATTCACCAGTAGAGGATACTGGGTCATTCACCAGTAGAGGATACTGGATCATTCACCAGTAGAGGATACTGGGTCATCCACCAGTAGAGGATACTGGTTAATCCTCCAGTAAAGGATACTGGATCATTCACCAGTAGAGGATACTGGGTCATCCACCAGTAGAGGATACTGGTTAATCCTCCAGTAGAGGATACTGGATCATTCACAAGTAGAGGATACCGGGTCATCCACCAGTAGAGGATACTGGTTAATCCTCCAGTAGAGGATACTGGATCATTCACCAGTAGAGGATACTGGGTCATCCACCAGTAGAGGATACTGGTTAATCCTCCAGTAGAGGATACTGGATCATTCACCAGTAAAGGATACTGGAACATCATCCAGTAGAAGATACTGGAACATCACCCAGTAGAGGATACTGGGTCATCCTCCAGTAGAGGATACTGGATCATTCACCAGTAGAGGATACTGGGTCATTCACCAGTAGAGGATACTGGATCATTCACCAGTAGAGGATAATGGGTCATCCACCAGTAGAGGATACTGGTTAATCCTCCAGTAGAGGATACTGGATCATTCACCAGTAGAGGATACTGGGTCATCCACCAGTAGAGGATACTGGTTAATCCTCCAGTAGAGGATACTGGATCATTCACAAGTAGAGGATACCGGGTCATCCACCAGTAGAGGATACTGGTTAATCCTCCAGTAGAGGATACTGGATCATTCACCAGTAGAGGATACTGGATCATTCACCAGTAGAGGATACTGGGTCATCCACCAGTAGAGGATACAGGTTAATCCTCCAGTAGAGGATACTGGATCATTCACTAGTAGAGGATACTGGGTCATCCACCAGTAGAGGATACTGGTTAATCCTCCAGTAGAGGATACTGGATCATTCACAAGTAGAGGATACCGGGTCATCCACCAGTAGAGGATACTGGTTAATCCTCCAGTAGAGGATACTGGATCATTCACCAGTAGAGGATACTGGATCATTCACCAGTAGAGGATACTGGGTCATCCACCAGTAGAGGATACTGGTTAATCCTCCAGTAGAGGATACTGGATCATTCACCAGTACATGATACTGGATCATTCACCAGTAGAGGATACTGGGTCATTCTCCAGTAGAGGATACTGGGTCATTCACCAGTAGAGGATACTGGGTCATTCACCAGTAGAGGATACTGGATCATTCACCAGTAGAGGATACTGGATCATCATCCAGTAGAGGATACTGGTTAATCCTCCAGTAGAGGATACTGGATCATTCACCAGTAGAGGATACTGGATCATTCACCAGTAGAGGATACTGGGTCATCCTCCAGTAGAGGATACTGGATCATTCACCAGTAGAGGATACTGGGTCATTCACCAGTAGAGGATACTGGGTCATTCACAGGTAGAGGATACTGGATCATTCACCAGTAGAGGATACTGGGTCATCCTCCAGTAGAGGATACTGGATCATTCACCAGTAAAGGATACTGGGTCATCCTCCAGTAGAGGATACTGGATCATTCACCAGTAGAGGATACTGGGTCATTCACCAGTAGAGGATACTGGATCATTCACCAGTAGAGGATACTGGGTCATCCACCAGTAGAGGAAAATGGGTCATTCACCAGTAGAGGATACTGGATCATTCACCAGTAGAGGATACTGGATAATCCTCCAGTAGAGGATACTGGGTCATTCACCAGTAGAGGACACTGGGTCATTCACCAGTAAAGAAAACTGGAACATCATCCAGTAGAGGATACTGGGTCATCCACCAGTAGAGGAAAATGGGTCATCCACCAGTAGAGGATACTGGTTAATCCTCCAGTAGAGGATACTGGGTCATTCACAAGTAGAGGATACTGGGTCATTCACCAGTAGAGGATACTGGGTCATCCACCAGTAGAGGATACTGGTTAATCCACCAGTAGAGGATACTGGGTCATTCACCAGTAGAAGATACCGGATCATCCTCCAGTAGAGGATACTGGGTCATCCTCCAGTAGAGGATGCTGGGTCATTCACCAGTAGAGGATACTGGGTCATTCACCAGTAGAGGATACTGGGTAATCCTCCAGTAGAGGATACTGGGTCATCCACCAGTAGAAGATACCGGATCATCCTCCAGTAGAGGATACTGGGTCATCCTCCAGTAGAGGATACTGGGTCATTCACCAGTAGAGGATACTGGGTCATTCACCAGTAGAGGATACTGGGTCATCCTCCAGTAGAGGATACTGGGTCATTCACCAGTAGAGGATACTGGATCATTCACCAGTAGAGGATACTGGGTCATTCACCAGTAGAGGATACTGGATCATTCACCAGTAGAGGATACTGGGTCATTCACCAGTAGAGGATACTGGATCATTCACCAGTAGAGGATACTGGGTCATCCTCCAGTAGAGGATACTGGATCATTCACCAGTAGAGGATACTGGGTCATTCACCAGTAGAGGATACTGGATCATTCACCAGTAGAGGATACTGGATAATCCTCCAGTAGAGGATACTGGGTCATTCACCAGTAGAGGATACTGGATAATCCTCCAGTAGAGGATACTGGGTCATTCACCAGTAGAGGATACTGGGTCATTCACCAGTAGAGAAAACTGGAACATCATCCAGTAGAGGATACTTGGTCATTCACCAGTAGAGGATACTGGGTCATCCACCAGTAGAGGAAACTGGTTAATCCTCCAGTAGAGGATACTGGGTCATTCACCAGTAGAGGATACTGGGTCATCCACCAGTAGAGGATACTGGGTCATTCACCAGTAGAGGATACTGGGTCATTCACCAGTAGAGAAAACTGGAACATCAGCCAGTAGAGGATACTGGGTCATCCACCAGTAGAGGATACTGGGTCATCCACCATTAGAGGATACTGGTTAATCCTCCAGTAGAGGATACTGGGTCATTCACCAGTAGAGGATACTGCGTCATCCACCAGTAGAGGATACTGGATCATCCACCAGTAGAGGATACTGGATCATTCACCAGTAGAGGATACTGGGTCATTCACCAGTAGAGGATACTGGATCATTCACCAGTAGAGGATACTGGGTCATTCACCAGTAGAGGATACTGGATCATTCACCAGTAGAGGATACTGGATCATTCACCAGTAGAGGATACTGGATCATTCACCAGTAGAGGATACTGGCTCATTCACCAGTAGAGGATACTGGATCATCCACCAGTAAGGATACTGGGTCATTCACCAGTAGAGGATACTGGATCATTCACCAGTAGAGGATACTGGGTCATTCACCAGTAGAGGATACTGGATCATTCACCAGTAGAGGATACTGGATCATTCACCAGTAGAGGATACTGGATCATTCACCAGTAGAGGATACTGGCTCATTCACCAGTAGAGGATACTGGATGATCCACCAGTAAGGATACTGGATCATTCACCAGTAGAGAAAACTGGAACATCATCCAGTAGAGGATACTGGGTCATCCTCCAGTAGAGAATACTGGATCATTCACCAGTGGAGGATACTGGTTAATCCTCCAGTAGAGGATACTGGAACATCAGCCAGTAGAGGATACAGGATCATTCACCAGTAGAGGATACTGGATCATTCACCAGTAGAGGATACTGGGTCATCCACCAGTAGAGGATAGTGGATCATTCACCAGTAGAGGATACTGGTTAATCTTCCAGTAGAGGATACTGGATCATTCACCAGTAGAGGATACTGGGTCATTCACCAGTAGAGGATACTGGATCATCCACCCGTAGAGGATACTGGGTCATTCACCAGTAGAGGATACTGGATCATTCACCAGTAGAGGATACTGGATCATTCACCAGTAGAGGATACTGGGTCATTCACCAGTAGAGGATAGTGGATCATTCACCAGTAGAGGATACTGGGTCATCCACCAGTAGAGGATACTGGATCATTCACCAGTAGAGGATACCGGATCATTCACCAGTAGAGGATACTGGGTCATCCTCCAGTAGAGGATACTGGGTCATTCACCAGTAGAGGATACTGGATCATTCACCAGTAGAGGATACTGGGTCATCCTCCAGTAGAGGATACTGGGTCATTCACCAGTAGAGGATACTGGATCATTCACCAGTAGAGAATACTGGTTAATCCTCCAGTAGAGGATACTGGGTCATTCACCAGTAGAGGATACTGGGTCATTCACCAGTAGAGGATACTGGAACATCAGCCAGTAGAGGATACTGGGTCATCCACCAGTAGAGGATACTGGGTCATCCACCATTAGAGGATACTGGTTAATCCTCCAGTAGAGGATACTGGGTCATTCACCAGTAGAGGATACTGGGTCATTCACCAGTAGAGAAAACTGGAACATCAGCCAGTAGAGGATACTGGGTCATCCACCAGTAGAGGATACTGGGTCATCCACCATTAGAGGATACTGGTTAATCCTCCAGTAGAGGATACTGGGTCATTCACCAGTAGAGGATACTGGGTCATCCACCAGTAGAGGATACTGGTTAATCCTCCAGTAGAGGATACTGGGTCATCCACCAGTAGAGGATACTGGGTCATTCACCAGTAGAGGATACTGGATCATACACCAGTAGAGAATACTGGATCATCCACCAGTAGAGGATACTGGATCATTCACCAGTAGAGGATACTGGGTCATTCACCAGTAGAGGATACTGGATCATTCACCAGTAGAGGATACTGGCTCATTCACCAGTAGAAGATACTGGGTCATTCACCAGTAGAGGATACTGGATCATCCACCAGTAAGGATACTTGATCATTCACCAGTAGAGGATACTGGCTCATTCACCAGTAGAAGATACTGGGTCATTCACCAGTAGAAGATACTGGGTCATCCACCAGTAGAGGATACTGGTTAATCCTCCAGTAGAGGATACTGGGTCATCCACCAGTAGAGGATACTGGGTCATTCACCAGTAGAAGATACCGGATCATCCTCCAGTAGAGGATACTGGGTCATCCTCCAGTAGAGGATACTGGGTCATTCACCAGTAGAGGATACTGGGTCATTCACCAGTAGAGGATACTGGGTCATCCTCCAGTAGAGGATACTGGGTCATTCACCAGTAGAGGATACTGGGTAATCCTCCAGTAGAGCATACTGGATCATTCACCAGTAGAGGATACTGGGTCATTCACCAGTAGAGGATACTGGATCATTCACCAGTAGAGGATACTGGGTCATTCACCAGTAGAGGATACTGGATCATTCACCAGTAGAGGATACTGGGTCATTCACCAGTAGAGGATACTGGATCATTCACCAGTAGAGGATACTGGGTCATCCTCCAGTAGAGGATACTGGATCATTCACCAGTAGAGGATACTGGGTCATTCACCAGTAGAGGATACTGGGTCATCCACCAGTAGAGGAAACTGGTTAATCCTCCAGTAGAGGATACTGGGTCATTCACCAGTAAAGGATACTGGGTCATCCACCAGTAGAGGATACTGGGTCATTCACCAGTAGAGGATACTGGGTCATTCACCAGTAGAGAAAACTGGAACATCAGCCAGTAGAGGATACTGGGTCATCCACCAGTAGAGGATACTGGGTCATCCACCATTAGAGGATACTGGTTAATCCTCCAGTAGAGGATACTGGGTCATTCACCAGTAGAGGATACTGCGTCATCCACCAGTAGAGGATACTGGATCATCCACCAGTAGAGGATACTGGATCATTCACCAGTAGAGGATACTGGGTCGTTCACCAGTAGAGGATACTGGATCATTCACCAGTAGAGGATACTGGGTCATTCACCAGTAGAGGATACTGGATCATTCACCAGTAGAGGATACTGGATCATTCACCAGTAGAGGATACTGGATCATTCACCAGTAGAGGATACTGGCTCATTCACCAGTAGAGGATACTGGATCATCCACCAGTAAGGATACTGGGTCATTCACCAGTAGAGGATACTGGATCATTCACCAGTAGAGGATACTGGGTCATTCACCAGTAGAGGATACTGGGTCATCCACCAGTAGAGGAAACTGGTTAATCCTCCAGTAGAGGATACTGGGTCATTCACCAGTAGAGGATACTGGGTCATCCACCAGTAGAGGATACTGGGTCATTCACCAGTAGAGGATACTGGGTCATTCACCAGTAGAGAAAACTGGAACATCAGCCAGTAGAGGATACTGGGTCATCCACCAGTAGAGGATACTGGGTCATCCACCATTAGAGGATACTGGTTAATCCTCCAGTAGAGGATACTGGGTCATTCACCAGTAGAGGATACTGCGTCATCCACCAGTAGAGGATACTGGATCATCCACCAGTAGAGGATACTGGATCATTCACCAGTAGAGGATACTGGGTCATTCACCAGTAGAGGATACTGGATCATTCACCAGTAGAGGATACTGGGTCATTCACCAGTAGAGGATACTGGATCATTCACCAGTAGAGGATACTGGGTCATCCTCCAGTAGAGGATACTGGATCATTCACCAGTAGAGGATACTGGGTCATTCACCAGTAGAGGATACTGGGTCATCCACCAGTAGAGGAAACTGGTTAATCCTCCAGTAGAGGATACTGGGTCATTCACCAGTAAAGGATACTGGGTCATCCACCAGTAGAGGATACTGGGTCATTCACCAGTAGAGGATACTGGGTCATTCACCAGTAGAGAAAACTGGAACATCAGCCAGTAGAGGATACTGGGTCATCCACCAGTAGAGGATACTGGGTCATCCACCATTAGAGGATACTGGTTAATCCTCCAGTAGAGGATACTGGGTCATTCACCAGTAGAGGATACTGCGTCATTCACCAGTAGAGGATACTGGATCATCCACCAGTAGAGGATACTGGATCATTCACCAGTAGAGGATACTGGGTCATTCACCAGTAGAGGATACTGGATCATTCACCAGTAGAGGATACTGGGTCATTCACCAGTAGAGGATACTGGATCATTCACCAGTAGAGGATACTGGATCATTCACCAGTAGAGGATACTGGATCATTCACCAGTAGAGGATACTGGCTCATTCACCAGTAGAGGATACTGGATCATCCACCAGTAAGGATACTGGGTCATTCACCAGTAGAGGATACTGGATCATTCACCAGTAGAGGATACTGGGTCATTCACCAGTAGAGGATACTGGGTCATCCACCAGTAGAGGAAACTGGTTAATCCTCCAGTAGAGGATACTGGGTCATTCACCAGTAGAGGATACTGGGTCATCCACCAGTAGAGGATACTGGGTCATTCACCAGTAGAGGATACTGGGTCATTCACCAGTAGAGAAAACTGGAACATCAGCCAGTAGAGGATACTGGGTCATCCACCAGTAGAGGATACTGGGTCATCCACCATTAGAGGATACTGGTTAATCCTCCAGTAGAGGATACTGGGTCATTCACCAGTAGAGGATACTGCGTCATCCACCAGTAGAGGATACTGGATCATCCACCAGTAGAGGATACTGGATCATTCACCAGTAGAGGATACTGGGTCATTCACCAGTAGAGGATACTGGATCATTCACCAGTAGAGGATACTGGGTCATTCACCAGTAGAGGATACTGGATCATTCACCAGTAGAGGATACTGGATCATTCACCAGTAGAGGATACTGGATCATTCACCAGTAGAGGATACTGGCTCATTCACCAGTAGAGGATACTGGATCATCCACCAGTAAGGATACTGGGTCATTCACCAGTAGAGGATACTGGATCATTCACCAGTAGAGGATACTGGGTCATTCACCAGTAGAGGATACTGGATCATTCACCAGTAGAGGATACTGGATCATTCACCAGTAGAGGATACTGGATCATTCACCAGTAGAGGATACTGGCTCATTCACCAGTAGAGGATACTGGCTCATTCACCAGTAGAGGATACTGGATGATCCACCAGTAAGGATACTGGATCATTCACCAGTAGAGAAAACTGGAACATCATCCAGTAGAGGATACTGGGTCATCCTCCAGTAGAGAATACTGGATCATTCACCAGTGGAGGATACTGGTTAATCCTCCAGTAGAGGATACTGGAACATCAGCCAGTAGAGGATACAGGATCATTCACCAGTAGAGGATACTGGATCATTCACCAGTAGAGGATACTGGGTCATCCACCAGTAGAGGATAGTGGATCATTCACCAGTAGAGGATACTGGTTAATCTTCCAGTAGAGGATACTGGATCATTCACCAGTAGAGGATACTGGGTCATTCACCAGTAGAGGATACTGGATCATCCACCCGTAGAGGATACTGGGTCATTCACCAGTAGAGGATACTGGATCATTCACCAGTAGAGGATACTGGGTCATTCACCAGTAGAGGATAGTGGATCATTCACCAGTAGAGGATACTGGGTCATCCACCAGTAGAGGATACTGGATCATTCACCAGTAGAGGATACCGGATCATTCACCAGTAGAGGATACTGGGTCATCCTCCAGTAGAGGATACTGGGTCATTCACCAGTAGAGGATACTGGATCATTCACCAG
The DNA here is from genome assembly GCF_933228915.1 of Telmatherina bonti. Taxonomy (NCBI): domain Eukaryota; kingdom Metazoa; phylum Chordata; class Actinopteri; order Atheriniformes; family Telmatherinidae; genus Telmatherina; species Telmatherina bonti. The sequence continues at coordinate 4,678,352 of NC_136622.1, read as the reverse complement.
TAGAGGATACTGGGTCATCCTCCAGTAGAGGATACTGGTCATTCACCAGTAGAGGATACTGGATCATTCACCAGTAGAGAATACTGGTTAATCCTCCAGTAGAGGATACTGGGTCATTCACCAGTAGAGGATACTGGGTCATTCACCAGTAGAGGATACTGGAACATCAGCCAGTAGAGGATACTGGGTCATCCACCAGTAGAGGATACTGGGTCATCCACCATTAGAGGATACTGGTTAATCCTCCAGTAGAGGATACTGGGTCATTCACCAGTAGAGGATACTGGGTCATTCACCAGTAGAGAAAACTGGAACATCAGCCAGTAGAGGATACTGGGTCATCCACCAGTAGAGGATACTGGGTCATCCACCATTAGAGGATACTGGTTAATCCTCCAGTAGAGGATACTGGGTCATTCACCAGTAGAGGATACTGGGTCATCCACCAGTAGAGGATACTGGTTAATCCTCCAGTAGAGGATACTGGGTCATCCACCAGTAGAGGATACTGGGTCATTCACCAGTAGAGGATACTGGATCATACACCAGTAGAGAATACTGGATCATCCACCAGTAGAGGATACTGGATCATTCACCAGTAGAGGATACTGGGTCATTCACCAGTAGAGGATACTGGATCATTCACCAGTAGAGGATACTGGCTCATTCACCAGTAGAAGATACTGGGTCATTCACCAGTAGAGGATACTGGATCATCCACCAGTAAGGATACTGGATCATTCACCAGTAGAGGATACTGGCTCATTCACCAGTAGAAGATACTGGGTCATTCACCAGTAGAAGATACTGGGTCATCCACCAGTAGAGGATACTGGTTAATCCTCCAGTAGAGGATACTGGGTCATCCACCAGTAGAGGATACTGGGTCATTCACCAGTAGAGGATACTGGATCATTCACCAGTAGAGGATACTGGGTCATTCACCAGTAGAGGATACTGGATCATTCACCAGTAGAGGATACTGGATCATTCACCAGTAGAGGATACTAGATCATTCACCAGTAGAGGATACTGGCTCATTCACCAGTAGAAGATACTGGGTCATTCACCAGTAGAGGATACTGGATCATCCACCAGTAAGGATACTGGATCATTCACCAGTAGAGAAAACTGGAACATCATCCAGTAGAGGATACTGGGTCATCCTCCAGTAGAGGATACTGGATCATTCACCAGTGGAGGATACTGGTTAATCCTCCAGTAGAGGATACTGGAACATCAGCCATTAGAGGATACTGGATCATTCACCAGTAGAGGATACCGGATCATTCACCAGTAGAGGATACTGGGTCATCCACCAGTAGAGGATACTGGTTAATCTTCCAGTAGAGGATACTGGATCATTCACCAGTAGAGGATACTGGGTCATTCACCAGTAGAGGATACTGGATCATCCACCCGTAGAGGATACTGGGTCATTCACCAGTAGAGGATACTGGATCATTCACCAGTAGAGGATACTGGGTCATTCACCAGTAGAGGATAGTGGATCATTCACCAGTAGAGGATACTGGGTCATCCACCAGTAGAGGATACTGGATCATTCACCAGTAGAGGATACCGGATCATTCACCAGTAGAGGATACTGGGTCATTCAACAGTAGAGGATACTGGGTCATCCTCCAGTAGAGGATACTGGGTCATTCACCAGTAGAGGATACTGGATCATTCACCAGTAGAGAATACTGGTTAATCCTCCAGTAGAGGATACTGGATCATTCACCAGTAGTGGATACTGGGTCAATCACCTGTAGAAGATACTGGATCATTCACCAGTAGTGGATACTGGGTCATTCACCAGTAGAATGTACTGGATCATTCACCAGTAGAGGATACTGGATCATTCACCAGTAGAGGATACTGGGTCATTCACCAGTAGAGGATACTGGTTCATTCACCAGTAGAGGATACTGGATAATTCACCATTAGAGGATACTGGGTCATCCTCCAGTAGAGGATACTGGATCATTCACCAGTAGAGGATACTGGGTCATTCACCAGTAGAGGATACTGGATCATTCACCAGTAGAGGATACTGGATCATTCACCAGTAGAGGATACTGGGTCATCCACCAGTAGAGGATACTGGTTAATCCTCCAGTAGAGGATACAGGATCATTCACCAGTAGAGGATACTGGATCATTCACCAGTAGAGGATACTTGATCATTCACCACTAGAGGATACTGGGTCATTCACCAGTAAAGGATACTTGATCATTCACCAGTAGAGGATACTGGGTCATTCACCAGTAAAGGATACTGGATCATTCACCAGTAGAGGATACTGGTTAATCCTCCAGAAGAGGATACTGGATCATCGACCAGTAGAGGATACTGGGTCATCCACCAGTAGAGGATACTGGTTAATCCTCCAGTAGAGGATACTGGATCATTCACCAGTAGAGGATACTGGGTCATTCACCAGTAGAGGATACTGGGTCATTCACAGTAGAGGATACTGTGTCATTCACCAGTAGAGGATACTGGGTCATTCACAGTAGAGGACACTTGATCATCCACCAGTAGAGGATACTTGATCATTCACCAGTAGAGGATACTGGGTCATTCACCAGTAAAGGATACTGGATCATTCACCAGTAGAGGATACTGGGTCATTCACCAGTAGAGGATACTGGGTCATCCTCCAGTAGAGGATACTGGGTCATTCATCAGTAGAGGATACTGGGTCATTCACCAGTAGAGGATACTGGGTCATTCACCAGTAGAGAAAACTGGAACATCATCCAGTAGAGGATACTGGGTCATCCACCAGTAGAGGATACTGGTAAATCCTCCAGTAGAGGATACTGGGTCATTTACCAGTAGAAGATACCGGATCATTCACCAGTAGAGGATACTGGGTCATCCACCAGTAGAGGATACTGGTTAATCCTCCAGTAGAGGATACTGGATCATTCACCAGTACATGATACTGGATCATTCACCAGTAGAGGATACTGGGTCATTCTCCAGTAGAGGATACTGGGTCATTCACCAGTAGAGGATACTGGGTCATTCACCAGTAGAGGATACTGGATCATTCACCAGTAGGGGATACTGGATCATCATCCAGTAGAGGATACTGGTTAATCCTCCAGTAGAGGATACTGGATCATTCACCAGTAGAGGATACTGGATCATTCACCAGTAGAGGATACTGGATCATTCATCAGTAGAGGATACTGGGTCATCCTCCAGTAGAGGATACTGGATCATTCACCAGTAGAGGATACTGGGTCATTCACCAGTAGAGGATACTGGGTCATTCACAGGTAGAGGATACTGGATCATTCACCAGTAGAGGATACTGGGTCATCCTCCAGTAGAGGATACTGGATCATTCACGAGTAAAGGATACTGGGTCATCCTCCAGTAGAGGATACTGGATCATTCACCAGTAGAGAATACTGGGTCATTCACCAGTAGAGGATACTGGATCATTCACCAGTAGAGGATACTGGGTCATCCACCAGTAGAGGAAAATGGGTCATTCACCAGTAGAGGATACTGGATCATTCACCAGTAGAGGATACTGGATAATCCTCCAGTAGAGGATACTGGGTCATTCACCAGTAGAGGACACTGGGTCATTCACCAGTGAAGAAAACTGGAACATCATCCAGTAGAGGATACTGGGTCATCCTCCAGTAGAGGATACTGGATCATTCACGAGTAAAGGATACTGGGTCATCCTCCAGTAGAGGATACTGGATCATTCACCAGTAGAGAATACTGGGTCATTCACCAGTAGAGGATACTGGATCATTCACCAGTAGAGGATACTGGGTCATCCACCAGTAGAGGAAAATGGGTCATTCACCAGTAGAGGAAAATGGGTCATCCACCAGTAGAGGATACTGGTTAATCCTCAAGTAGAGGATACTGGGTCATTCACAAGTAGAGGATACTGGGTCATTCACCAGTAGAGGATACTGGGTCATCCACCAGTAGAGGATACTGGTTAATCCACCAGTAGAGGATACTTGGTCATTCACCAGTAGAAGATACCGGATCATCCTCCAGTAGAGGATACTGGGTCATCCTCCAGTAGAGGATGCTGGGTCATTCACCAGTAGAGGATACTGGGTCATTCAATAGTAGAGGATACTGGGTAATCCTCCAGTAGAGGATACTGGGTCATCCACCAGTAGAAGATACCGGATCATCCTCCAGTAGAGGATACTGGATCATCCTCCAGTAGAGGATACTGGGTCATTCACCAGTAGAGGATACTGGGTCATTCACCAGTAGAGGATACTGGGTCATCCTCCAGTAGAGGATACTGGGTCATTCACCAGTAGAGGATACTGGGTCATCCTCCAGTAGAGCATACTGGATCATTCACCAGTAGAGGATACTGGGTCATTCACCAGTAGAGGATACTGGATCATTCACCAGTAGAGGATACTGGGTCATTCACCTGTAGAGGATACTGGATCATTCACCAGTAGAGGATACTGGGTCATTCACCAGTAGAGGATACTGGATCATTCACCAGTAGAGGATGCTGGGTCATCCTCCAGTAGAGGATACTGGATCATTCACCAGTAGAGGATACTGGGTCATTCACCAGTAGAGGATACTGGATCATTCACCAGTAGAGGATACTGGATAATCCTCCAGTAGAGGATACTGGGTCATTCACCAGTAGAGGATACTGGATAATCATCCAGTAGAGGATACTTGGTCATTCACCAGTAGAGGATACTGGGTCATCCACCAGTAGAGGAAACTGGTTAATCCTCCAGTAGAGGATACTGGGTCATTCACCAGTAGAGGATACTGGGTCATCCACCAGTAGAGGATACTGGGTCATTCACCAGTAGAGGATACTGGGTCATTCACCAGTAGAGAAAAGTGGAACATCAGCCAGTAGAGGATACTGGGTCATCCACCAGTAGAGGATACTGGGTCATCCACCATTAGAGGATACTGGTTAATCCTCCAGTAGAGGATACTGGGTCATTCACCAGTAGAGGATACTGCGTCAACCACCAGTAGAGGATACTGGATCATCCACCAGTAGAGGATACTGGATCATTCACCAGTAGAGGATACTGGGTCATTCACCAGTAGAGGATACTGGATCATTCACCAGTAGAGGATACTGGGTCATTCACCAGTAGAGGATACTGGATCATTCACCAGTAGAGGATACTGGATCATTCACCAGTAGAGGATACTGGATCATTCACCAGTAGAGGATACTGGCTCATTCACCAGTAGAGGATACTGGCTCATTCACCAGTAGAGGATACTGGATCATCCACCAGTAAGGATACTGGGTCATTCACCAGTAGAGGATACTGGATCATTCACCAGTAGAGGATACTGGGTCATTCACCAGTAGAGGATACTGGATCATTCACCAGTAGAGGATACTGGATCATTCACCAGTAGAGGATACTGGCTCATTCACCAGTAGAGGATACTGGGTCATTCACCAGTAGAGGATACTGGATCATCCACCAGTAAGGATACTGGATCATTCACCAGTAGAGAAAACTGGAACATCATCCAGTAGAGGATACTGGGTCATCCTCCAGTAGAGAATACTGGATCATTCACCAGTGGAGGATACTGGTTAATCCTCCAGTAGAGGATACTGGAACATCAGCCAGTAGAGGATACAGGATCATTCACCAGTAGAGGATACTGGATCATTCACCAGTAGAGGATACTGGGTCATCCACCAGTAGAGGATAGTGGATCATTCACCAGTAGAGGATACTGGTTAATCTTCCAGTAGAGGATACTGGATCATTCACCAGTAGAGGATACTGGGTCATTCACCAGTAGAGGATACTGGATCATCCACCCGTAGAGGATACTGGGTCATTCACCAGTAGAGGATACTGGATCATTCACCAGTAGAGGATACTGGGTCATTCACCAGTAGAGGATAGTGGATCATTCACCAGTAGAGGATACTGGGTCATCCACCAGTAGAGGATACTGGATCATTCACCAGTAGAGGATACCGGATCATTCACCAGTAGAGGATACTGGGTCATCCTCCAGTAGAGGATACTGGGTCATTCACCAGTAGAGGATACTGGATCATTCACCAGTAGAGGATACTGGGTCATCCTCCAGTAGAGGATACTGGGTCATTCACCAGTAGAGGATACTGGATCATTCACCAGTAGAGAATACTGGTTAATCCTCCAGTAGAGGATACTGGGTCATTCACCAGTAGAGGATACTGGGTCATTCACCAGTAGAGGATACTGGAACATCAGCCAGTAGAGGATACTGGGTCATCCACCAGTAGAGGATACTGGGTCATCCACCATTAGAGGATACTGGTTAATCCTCCAGTAGAGGATACTGGGTCATTCACCAGTAGAGGATACTGGGTCATTCACCAGTAGAGAAAACTGGAACATCAGCCAGTAGAGGATACTGGGTCATCCACCAGTAGAGGATACTGGGTCATCCACCATTAGAGGATACTGGTTAATCCTCCAGTAGAGGATACTGGGTCATTCACCAGTAGAGGATACTGGGTCATCCACCAGTAGAGGATACTGGTTAATCCTCCAGTAGAGGATACTGGGTCATCCACCAGTAGAGGATACTGGGTCATTCACCAGTAGAGGATACTGGATCATACACCAGTAGAGAATACTGGATCATCCACCAGTAGAGGATACTGGATCATTCACCAGTAGAGGATACTGGGTCATTCACCAGTAGAGGATACTGGATCATTCACCAGTAGAGGATACTGGGTCATTCACCAGTAGAGGATACTGGATCATTCACCAGTAGAGGATACTGGGTCATTCACCAGTAGAGGATACTGGAACATCAGCCAGTAGAGGATACTGGGTCATCCACCAGTAGAGGATACTGGGTCATCCACCATTAGAGGATACTGGTTAATCCTCCAGTAGAGGATACTGGGTCATTCACCAGTAGAGGATACTGGGTCATTCACCAGTAGAGGATACTGGGTCATCCACCATTAGAGGATACTGGTTAATCCTCCAGTAGAGGATACTGGGTCATTCACCAGTAGAGGATACTGGGTCATTCATCAGTAGAGAAAACTGGAACATCAGCCAGTAGAGGATACTGGGTCATCCACCAGTAGAGGATACTGGGTCATCCACCATTAGAGGATACTGGTTAATCCTCCAGTAGAGGATACTGGGTCATTCACCAGTAGAGGATACTGGGTCATCCACCAGTAGAGGATACTGGTTAATCCTCCAGTAGAGGATACTGGGTCATCCACCAGTAGAGGATACTGGGTCATTCACCAGTAGAGGATACTGGATCATACACCAGTAGAGAATACTGGATCATCCACCAGTAGAGGATACTGGATCATTCACCAGTAGAGGATACTTGGTCATTCACCAGTAGAGGATACTGGATCATTCACCAGTAGAGGATACTGGGTCATTCACCAGTAGAGGATACTGGATCATTCACCAGTAGAGGATACTGGATCATTCACCAGTAGAGGATACTGGATCATTCACCAGTAGAGGATACTGGGTCATCCTCCAGTAGAGGATACTGGATCATTCACCAGTAGAGGATACTGGGTCATTCACCAGTAGAGGATACTGGGTCATTCACAGGTAGAGGATACTGGATCATTCACCAGTAGAGGATACTGGGTCATCCTCCAGTAGAGGATACTGGATCATTCACCAGTAAAGGATACTGGGTCATCCTCCAGTAGAGGATACTGGATCATTCACCAGTAGAGGATACTGGGTCATTCACCAGTAGAGGATACTGGATCATTCACCAGTAGAGGATACTGGGTCATCCACCAGTAGAGGAAAATGGGTCATTCACCAGTAGAGGATACTGGATCATTCACCAGTAGAGGATACTGGATAATCCTCCAGTAGAGGATACTGGGTCATTCACCAGTAGAGGACACTGGGTCATTCACCAGTAAAGAAAACTGGAACATCATCCAGTAGAGGATACTGGGTCATCCACCAGTAGAGGAAAATGGGTCATCCACCAGTAGAGGATACTGGTTAATCCTCCAGTAGAGGATACTGGGTCATTCACAAGTAGAGGATAGTGGGTCATTCACCAGTAGAGGATACTGGGTCATCCACCAGTAGAGGATACTGGTTAATCCACCAGTAGAGGATACTGGGTCATTCACCAGTAGAAGATACCGGATCATCCTCCAGTAGAGGATACTGGGTCATCCTCCAGTAGAGGATGCTGGGTCATTCACCAGTAGAGGATACTGGGTCATTCACCAGTAGAGGATACTGGGTAATCCTCCAGTAGAGGATACTGGGTCATCCACCAGTAGAAGATACCGGATCATCCTCCAGTAGAGGATACTGGGTCATCCTCCAGTAGAGGATACTGGGTCATTCACCACTAGAGGATACTGGATCATTCACCAGTAGAGGATACTGGGTCATCCTCCAGTAGAGGATACTGGGTCATTCACCAGTAGAGGATACTGGGTCATCCTCCAGTAGAGCATACTGGATCATTCACCAGTAGAGGATACTGGGTCATTCACCAGTAGAGGATACTGGATCATTCACCAGTAGAGGATACTGGGTCATTCACCAGTAGAGGATACTGGATCATTCACCAGTAGAGGATACTGGGTCATTCACCAGTAGAGGATACTGGATCATTCACCAGTAGAGGATACTGGGTCATCCTCCAGTAGAGGATACTGGATCATTCACCAGTAGAGGATACTGGGTCATTCACCAGTAGAGGATACTGGATCATTCACCAGTAGAGGATACTGGATAATCCTCCAGTAGAGGATACTGGGTCATTCACCAGTAGAGGATACTGGATAATCCTCCAGTAGAGGATACTGGGTCATTCACCAGTAGAGGATACTGGGTAATTCACGAGTAGAGAAAACTGGAACATCATCCAGTAGAGGATACTTGGTCATTCACCAGTAGAGGATACTGGATCATCCACCAGTAAGGATACTGGGTCATTCACCAGTAGAGGATACTGGATCATTCACCAGTAGAGGATACTGGGTCATTCACCAGTAGAGGATACTGGATCAGTCACCAGTAGAGGATACTGGATCATTCACCAGTAGAGGATACTGGATCATTCACCAGTAGAGGATACTGGCTCATTCACCAGTAGAGGATACTGGGTCATTCACCAGTAGAGGATACTGGATCATCCACCAGTAAGGATACTGGATCATTCACCAGTAGAGAAAACTGGAACATCATCCAGTAGATAATACTGGGTCATCCTCCAGTAGAGAATACTGGATCATTCACCAGTGGAGGATACTGGTTAATCCTCCAGTAGAGGATACTGGAACATCAGCCAGTAGAGGATACAGGATCATTCACCAGTAGAGGATACTGGATCATTCACCAGTAGAGGATACTGGGTCATCCACCAGTAGAGGATAGTGGATCATTCACCAGTAGAGGATACTGGTTAATCTTCCAGTAGAGGATACTGGATCATTCACCAGTAGAGGATACTGGGTCATTCACCAGTAGAGGATACTGGATCATCCACCCGTAGAGGATACTGGGTCATTCACCAGTAGAGGATACTGGATCATTCACCAGTAGAGGATACTGGGTCATTCACCAGTAGAGGATAGTGGATCATTCACCAGTAGAGGATACTGGGTCATCCACCAGTAGAGGATACTGGATCATTCACCAGTAGAGGATACCGGATCATTCACCAGTAGAGGATACTGGGTCATCCTCCAGTAGAGGATACTGGGTCATTCACCAGTAGAGGATACTGGATCATTCACCAGTAGAGGATACTGGGTCATCCTCCAGTAGAGGATACTGGGTCATTCACCAGTAGAGGATACTGGATCATTCACCAGTAGAGAATACTGGTTAATCCTCCAGTAGAGGATACTGGGTCATTCACCAGTAGAGGATACTGGGTCATTCACCAGTTGAGGATACTGGAACATCAGCCAGTAGAGGATACTGGGTCATCCACCAGTAGAGGATACTGGGTCATCCACCATTAGAGGATACTGGTTAATCCTCCAGTAGAGGATACTGGGTCATTCACCAGTAAAGGATACTGGGTCATTCACCAGTAGAGAAAACTGGAACATCAGCCAGTAGAGGATACTGGGTCATCCACCAGTAAAGGATACTGGGTCATTCACCAGTAGAGGATACTGGTTAATCCTCCAGTAGAGGATACTGGATAATCCTCCAGTAGAGGATACTGGGTCATTCACCAGTAGAGGATACTGGATAATCCTCCAGTAGAGGATACTGGGTCATTCACCAGTAGAGGATACTGGTTAATTCACCAGTAGAGAAAACTGGAACATCATCCAGTAGAGGAAACTTGGTCATTCACCAGTAGAGGATACTGGATAATCCTCCAGTAGAGGATACTGGGTCATTCACCAGTAGAGGATACTGGATAATCCTCCAGTAGAGGATACTGGGTCATTCACCAGTAGAGGATACTGGGTAATTCACCAGTAGAGAAAACTGGAACATCATCCAGTAGAGGATACTTGGTCATTCACCAGTAGAGGATACTGGATCATCCACCAGTAAGGATACTGGGTCATTCACCAGTAGAGGATACTGGATCATTCACCAGTAGAGGATACTGGGTCATTCACCAGTAGAGGATACTGGATCAGTCACCAGTAGAGGATACTGGATCATTCACCAGTAGAGGATACTGGATCATTCACCAGTAGAGGATACTGGCTCATTCACCAGTAGAGGATACTGGGTCATTCACCAGTAGAGGATACTGGATCATCCACCAGTAAGGATACTGGATCATTCACCAGTAGAGAAAACTGGAACATCATCCAGTAGATAATACTGGGTCATCCTCCAGTAGAGAATACTGGATCATTCACCAGTGGAGGATACTGGTTAATCCTCCAGTAGAGGATACTGGAACATCAGCCAGTAGAGGATACAGGATCATTCACCAGTAGAGGATACTGGATCATTCACCAGTAGAGGATACTGGGTCATCCACCAGTAGAGGATAGTGGATCATTCACCAGTAGAGGATACTGGTTAATCTTCCAGTAGAGGATACTGGATCATTCACCAGTAGAGGATACTGGGTCATTCACCAGTAGAGGATACAGGATCATCCACCCGTAGAGGATACTGGGTCATTCACCAGTAGAGGATACTGGATCATTCACCAGTAGAGGATACTGGGTCATTCACCAGTAGAGGATAGTGGATCATTCACCAGTAGAGGATACTGGGTCATCCACCAGTAGAGGATACTGGATCATTCACCAGTAGAGGATACCGGATCATTCACCAGTAGAGGATACTGGGTCATCCTCCAGTAGAGGATACTGGGTCATTCACCAGTAGAGGATACTGGATCATTCACCAGTAGAGGATACTGGGTCATCCTCCAGTAGAGGATACTGGGTCATTCACCAGTAGAGGATACTGGATCATTCACCAGTAGAGAATACTGGTTAATCCTCCAGTAGAGGATACTGGGTCATTCACCAGTAGAGGATACTGGGTCATTCACCAGTTGAGGATACTGGAACATCAGCCAGTAGAGGATACTGGGTCATCCACCAGTAGAGGATACTGGGTCATCCACCATTAGAGGATACTGGTTAATCCTCCAGTAGAGGATACTGGGTCATTCACCAGTAAAGGATACTGGGTCATTCACCAGTAGAGAAAACTGGAACATCAGCCAGTAGAGGATACTGGGTCATCCACCAGTAGAGGATACTGGGTCATCCACCATTAGAGGATACTGGTTAATCCTCCAGTAGAGGATACTGGGTCATTCACCAGTAGAGGATACTGGGTCATCCACCAGTAGAGGATACTGGTTAATCCTCCAGTAGAGGATACTGGGTCATCCACCAGTAGAGGATACTGGGTCATTCACCAGTAGAGGATACTGGATCATACACCAGTAGAGAATACTGGATCATCCACCAGTAGAGGATACTGGATCATTCACCAGTAGAGGATACTGGGTCATTCACCAGTAGAGGATACTGGATCATTCACCAGTAGAGGATACTGGGTCATTCACCAGTAGAGGATACTGGATCATTCACCAGTAGAGGATACTGGATCATTCACCAGTAGAGGATACTGGATCATTCACCAGTAGAGGATACTGGCTCATTCACCAGTAGAAGATACTGGGTCATTCACCAGTAGAGGATACTGGATCATCCACCCGTAGAGGATACTGGGTCATTCACCAGTAGAGGATACTGGATCATTCACCAGTAGAGGATACTGGGTCATTCACCAGTAGAGGATAGTGGATCATTCACCAGTAGAGGATACTGGGTCATCCACCAGTAGAGGATACTGGATCATTCACCAGTAGAGAAAACTGGAACATCATCCAGTAGAGGATACTGGGTCATCCTCCAGTAGAGGATACTGGATCATTCACCAGTGGAGGATACTGGTTAATCCTCCAGTAGAGGATACTGGAACATCAGCCATTAGAGGATACTGGATCATTCACCAGTAGAGGATACTGGATCATTCACCAGTAGAGGATACTGGGTCATCCACCAGTAGAGGATACTGGTTAATCTTCCAGTAGAAGATACTGGATCATTCACCAGTAGAGGATACTGGGTCATTCACCAGTAGAGGATACTGGATCATCCACCCGTAGAGGATACTGGGTCATTCACAAGTAGAGGATACTGGATCATTCACCAGTAGAGGATACTGGGTCATTCACCAGTAGAGGATAGTGGATCATTCACCAGTAGAGGATACTGGGTCATCCACCAGTAGAGGATACTGGATCATTCACCAGTAGAGGATACCGGATCATTCACCAGTAGAGGATACTGGGTCATTCAACAGTAGAGGATACTGGGTCATCCTCCAGTAGAGGATACTGGGTCATTCACCAGTAGAGGATACTGGATCATTCACCAGTAGAGGATACTGGTTAATCCTCCAGTAGAGGATACTGGATCATTCACCAGTAGTGGATACTGGGTCAATCACCTGTAGAAGATACTGGATCATTCACCAGTAGTGGATACTGGGTCATTCACCAGTAGAGGATACTGGATCATTCACCAGTAGAGGATACTGGGTCATTCACCAGTAGAGGATACTGGATCATTCACCAGTAGAGGATACTGGATCATTCACCAGTAGAGGATACTGGATCATTCACCAGTAGAGGATACTGGCTGATTCACCAGTAGAAGATACTGGGTCATTCACCAGTAGAGGATACTGGATCATCCACCAGTAAGGATACTGGATCATTCACCAGTAGAGAAAACTGGAACATCATCCAGTAGAGGATACTGGGTCATCCTCCAGTAGAGGATACTGGATCATTCACCAGTGGAGGATACTGGTTAATCCTCCAGTAGAGGATACTGGAACATCAGCCATTAGAGGATACTGGATCATTCACCAGTAGAGGATACCGGATCATTCACCAGTAGAGGATACTGGGTCATCCACCAGTAGAGGATACTGGTTAATCTTCCAGTAGAGGATACTGGATCATTCACCAGTAGAGGATACTGGGTCATTCACCAGTAGAGGATACTGGATCATCCACCCGTAGAGGATACTGGGTCATTCACCAGTAGAGGATACTGGATCATTCACCAGTAGAGGATACTGGGTCATTCACCAGTAGAGGATAGTGGATCATTCACCAGTAGAGGATACTGGGTCATCCACCAGTAGAGGATACTGGATCATTCACCAGTAGAGGATACCGGATCATTCACCAGTAGAGGATACTGGGTCATTCAACAGTAGAGGATACTGGGTCATCCTCCAGTAGAGGATACTGGGTCATTCACCAGTAGAGGATACTGGATCATTCACCAGTAGAGAATACTGGTTAATCCTCCAGTAGAGGATACTGGATCATTCACCAGTAGTGGATACTGGGTCAATCACCTGTAGAAGATACTGGATCATTCACCAGTAGTGGATACTGGGTCATTCACCAGTAGAATGTACTGGATCATTCACCAGTAGAGGATACTGGATCATTCACCAGTAGAGGATACTGGGTCATTCACCAGTAGAGGATACTGGTTCATTCACCAGTAGAGGATACTGGATCATTCACCAGTAGAGGATACTGGGTCATCCTCCAGTAGAGGATACTGGATCATTCACCAGTAGAGGATACTGGGTCATTCACCAGTAGAGGATACTGGATCATTCACCAGTAGAGGATACTGGATCATTCACCAGTAGAGGATACTGGGTCATCCACCAGTAGAGGATACTGGTTAATCCTCCAGTAGAGGATACAGGATCATTCACCAGTAGAGGATACTGGATCATTCACCAGTAGAGGATACTGGATCATTCACCAGTAGAGGATACTGGGTCATCCTCCAGTAGAGGATACTGGATCATTCACCAGTAGAGGATACTGGGTCATTCACCAGTAGAGGATACTGGGTCAACCACCAGGAGAGGATACTGGGTCATCCACCAGTAGAGGATACTGGTTAATCCTCCAGAAGAGGATACTGGATCATCGACCAGTAGAGGATACTTGATCATCCACCAGTAGAGGATACTTGATCATTCACCAGTAGAGGATACTGGGTCATTCACCAGTAAAGGATACTTGATCATTCACCAGTAGAGGATACTGGGTCATTCACCAGTAAAGGATACTGGATCATTCACCAGTAGAGGATACTGGTTAATCCTCCAGAAGAGGATACTGGATCATCGACCAGTAGAGGATACTGGGTCATCCACCAGTAGAGGATACTGGTTAATCCTCCAGTAGAGGATACTGGATCATTCACCAGTAGAGGATACTGGGTCATTCACAGTAGAGGATACTGTGTCATTCACCAGTAGAGGATACTGGGTCATTCACAGTAGAGGACACTTGATCATCCACCAGTAGAGGATACTTGATCATTCACCAGTAGAGGATACTGGGTCATTCACCAGTAAAGGATACTGGATCATTCACCAGTAGAGGATACTGGGTCATTCACCAGTAGAGGATACTGGGTCATCCTCCAGTAGAGGATACTGGGTCATTCATCAGTAGAGGATACTGGGTCATTCACCAGTAGAGGATACTGGGTCATTCACCAGTAGACAAAACTGGAACATCATCCAGTAGAGGATACTGGGTCATCCACCAGTAGAGGATACTGGTAAATCCTCCAGTAGAGGATACTGGGTCATTTACCAGTAGAAGATACCGGATCATTCACCAGTAGAGGATACTGGGTCATCCACCAGTAGAGGATACTGGTTAATCCTCCAGTAGAGGATACTGGATCATTCACCAGTACATGATACTGGATCATTCACCAGTAGAGGATACTGGGTCATTCTCCAGTAGAGGATACTGGATCATTCACCAGTACATGATACTGGATCATTCACCAGTAGAGGATACTGGGTCATTCTCCAGTAGAGGATACTGGATCATTCACCAGTAGAGGATACTGGGTCATTCACCAGTAGAGGATACTGGATCATTCACCAGTAGAGGATACTGGATCATCATCCAGTAGAGGATACTGGTTAATCCTCCAGTAGAGGATACTGGATCATTCACCAGTAGAGGATACTGGATCATTCACCAGTAGAGGATACTGGATCATTCACCAGTAGAGGATACTGGGTCATCCTCCAGTAGAGGATACTGGATCATTCACCAGTAGAGGATACTGGGTCATTCACCAGTAGAGGATACTGGGTCATTCACAGGTAGAGGATACTGGATCATTCACCAGTAGAGGATACTGGGTCATCCTCCAGTAGAGGATACTGGATCATTCACCAGTAAAGGATACTGGGTCATCCTCCAGTAGAGGATACTGGATCATTCACCAGTAGAGGATACTGGGTCATTCACCAGTAGAGGATACTGGATCATTCACCAGTAGAGGATACTGGGTTATCCACCAGTAGAGGAAAATGGGTCATTCACCAGTAGAGGATACTGGATCATTCACCAGTAGAGGATACTGGATAATCCTCCAGTAGAGGATACTGGGTCATTCACCAGTAGAGGACACTGGGTCCTTCACCAGTAAAGAAAACTGGAACATCATCCAGTAGAGGATACTGGGTCATCCACCAGTAGAGGAAAATGGGTCATCCACCAGTAGAGGATACTGGTTAATCCTCCAGTAGAGGATACTGGGTCATTCACAAGTAGAGGATACTGGGTCATTCACCAGTAGAGGATACTGGGTCATCCACCAGTAGAGGATACTGGTTAATCCACCAGTAGAGGATACTGGGTCATTCACCAGTAGAAGATACCGGATCATCCTCCAGTAGAGGATACTGGGTCATCCTCCAGTAGAGGATGCTGGGTCATTCACCAGTAGAGGATACTGGGTCATTCACCAGTAGAGGATACTGGGTAATCCTCCAGTAGAGGATACTGGGTCATCCACCAGTAGAAGATACCGGATCATCCTCCAGTAGAGGATACTGGGTCATCCTCCAGTAGAGGATACTGGGTCATTCACCAGTAGAGGATACCGGGTCATTCACCAGTAGAGGATACTGGGTCATCCTCCAGTAGAGGATACTGGGTCATTCACCAGTAGAGGATACTGGGTCATCCTCCAGTAGAGGATACTGGATCATTCACCAGTGGAGGATACTGGTTAATCCTCCAGTAGAGGATACTGGAACATCAGCCATTAGAGGATACTGGATCATTCACCAGTAGAGGATACCGGATCATTCACCAGTAGAGGATACTGGGTCATCCACCAGTAGAGGATACTGGTTAATCTTCCAGTAGAGGATACTGGATCATTCACCAGTAGAGGATACTGGGTCATTCACCAGTAGAGGATACTGGATCATCCACCCGTAGAGGATACTGGGTCATTCACCAGTAGAGGATACTGGATCATTCACCAGTAGAGGATACTGGGTCATTCACCAGTAGAGGATAGTGGATCATTCACCAGTAGAGGATACTGGGTCATCCACCAGTAGAGGATACTGGATCATTCACCAGTAGAGGATACCGGATCATTCACCAGTAGAGGATACTGGGTCATTCAACAGTAGAGGATACTGGGTCATCCTCCAGTAGAGGATACTGGGTCATTCACCAGTAGAGGATACTGGATCATTCACCAGTAGAGAATACTGGTTAATCCTCCAGTAGAGGATACTGGATCATTCACCAGTAGTGGATACTGGGTCAATCACCTGTAGAAGATACTGGATCATTCACCAGTAGTGGATACTGGGTCATTCACCAGTAGAATGTACTGGATCATTCACCAGTAGAGGATACTGGATCATTCACCAGTAGAGGATACTGGGTCATTCACCAGTAGAGGATACTGGTTCATTCACCAGTAGAGGATACTGGATCATTCACCAGTAGAGGATACTGGGTCATCCTCCAGTAGAGGATACTGGATCATTCACCAGTAGAGGATACTGGGTCATTCACCAGTAGAGGATACTGGATCATTCACCAGTAGAGGATACTGGATCATTCACCAGTAGAGGATACTGGGTCATCCACCAGTAGAGGATACTGGTTAATCCTCCAGTAGAGGATACAGGATCATTCACCAGTAGAGGATACTGGATCATTCACCAGTAGAGGATACTGGATCATTCACCAGTAGAGGATACTGGGTCATCCTCCAGTAGAGGATACTGGATCATTCACCAGTAGAGGATACTGGGTCATTCACCAGTAGAGGATACTGGGTCAACCACCAGGAGAGGATACTGGGTCATCCACCAGTAGAGGATACTGGTTAATCCTCCAGAAGAGGATACTGGATCATCGACCAGTAGAGGATACTTGATCATCCACCAGTAGAGGATACTTGATCATTCACCAGTAGAGGATACTGGGTCATTCACCAGTAAAGGATACTTGATCATTCACCAGTAGAGGATACTGGGTCATTCACCAGTAAAGGATACTGGATCATTCACCAGTAGAGGATACTGGTTAATCCTCCAGAAGAGGATACTGGATCATCGACCAGTAGAGGATACTGGGTCATCCACCAGTAGAGGATACTGGTTAATCCTCCAGTAGAGGATACTGGATCATTCACCAGTAGAGGATACTGGGTCATTCACAGTAGAGGATACTGTGTCATTCACCAGTAGAGGATACTGGGTCATTCACAGTAGAGGACACTTGATCATCCACCAGTAGAGGATACTTGATCATTCACCAGTAGAGGATACTGGGTCATTCACCAGTAAAGGATACTGGATCATTCACCAGTAGAGGATACTGGGTCATTCACCAGTAGAGGATACTGGGTCATCCTCCAGTAGAGGATACTGGGTCATTCATCAGTAGAGGATACTGGGTCATTCACCAGTAGAGGATACTGGGTCATTCACCAGTAGACAAAACTGGAACATCATCCAGTAGAGGATACTGGGTCATCCACCAGTAGAGGATACTGGTAAATCCTCCAGTAGAGGATACTGGGTCATTTACCAGTAGAAGATACCGGATCATTCACCAGTAGAGGATACTGGGTCATCCACCAGTAGAGGATACTGGTTAATCCTCCAGTAGAGGATACTGGATCATTCACCAGTACATGATACTGGATCATTCACCAGTAGAGGATACTGGGTCATTCTCCAGTAGAGGATACTGGATCATTCACCAGTACATGATACTGGATCATTCACCAGTAGAGGATACTGGGTCATTCTCCAGTAGAGGATACTGGATCATTCACCAGTAGAGGATACTGGGTCATTCACCAGTAGAGGATACTGGATCATTCACCAGTAGAGGATACTGGATCATCATCCAGTAGAGGATACTGGTTAATCCTCCAGTAGAGGATACTGGATCATTCACCAGTAGAGGATACTGGATCATTCACCAGTAGAGGATACTGGATCATTCACCAGTAGAGGATACTGGGTCATCCTCCAGTAGAGGATACTGGATCATTCACCAGTAGAGGATACTGGGTCATTCACCAGTAGAGGATACTGGGTCATTCACAGGTAGAGGATACTGGATCATTCACCAGTAGAGGATACTGGGTCATCCTCCAGTAGAGGATACTGGATCATTCACCAGTAAAGGATACTGGGTCATCCTCCAGTAGAGGATACTGGATCATTCACCAGTAGAGGATACTGGGTCATTCACCAGTAGAGGATACTGGATCATTCACCAGTAGAGGATACTGGGTCATCCACCAGTAGAGGAAAATGGGTCATTCACCAGTAGAGGATACTGGATCATTCACCAGTAGAGGATACTGGATAATCCTCCAGTAGAGGATACTGGGTCATTCACCAGTAGAGGACACTGGGTCCTTCACCAGTAAAGAAAACTGGAACATCATCCAGTAGAGGATACTGGGTCATCCACCAGTAGAGGAAAATGGGTCATCCACCAGTAGAGGATACTGGTTAATCCTCCAGTAGAGGATACTGGGTCATTCACAAGTAGAGGATACTGGGTCATTCACCAGTAGAGGATACTGGGTCATCCACCAGTAGAGGATACTGGTTAATCCACCAGTAGAGGATACTGGGTCATTCACCAGTAGAAGATACCGGATCATCCTCCAGTAGAGGATGCTGGGTCATTCACCAGTAGAGGATACTGGGTCATTCACCAGTAGAGGATACTGGGTAATCCTCCAGTAGAGGATACTGGGTCATCCACCAGTAGAAGATACCGGATCATCCTCCAGTAGAGGATACTGGGTCATCCTCCAGTAGAGGATACTGGGTCATTCACCAGTAGAGGATACCGGGTCATTCACCAGTAGAGGATACTGGGTCATCCTCCAGTAGAGGATACTGGGTCATTCACCAGTAGAGGATACTGGGTCATTCTCCAGTAGAGCATACTGGATCATTCACCAGTAGAGGATACTGGGTCATTCACCAGTAGAGGATACTGGATCATTCACCAGTAGAGGATACTGGGTCATTCACCAGTAGAGGATACTGGATCATTCACCAGTAGAGGATACTGGGTCATTCACCAGTAGAGGATACTGGATCATTCACCAGTAGAGGATACTGGGTCATCCTCCAGTAGAGGATACTGGATCATTCACCAGTAGAGGATACTGGGTCATTCACCAGTAGAGGATACTGGATCATTCACCAGTAGAGGATACTGGATAATCCTCCAGTAGAGGATACTGGGTCATTCACCAGTAGAGGATACTGGATAATCCTCCAGTAGAGGATACTGGGTCATTCACCAGTAGAGGATACTGGGTCATTCACCAGTAGAGAAAACTGGAACATCATCCAGTAGAGGATACTTGGTCATTCACCAGTAGAGGATACTGGGTCATCCACCAGTAGAGGAAACTGGTTAATCCTCCAGTAGAGGATACTGGGTCATTCACCAGTAGAGGATACTGGGTCATCCACCAGTAGAGGATACTGGGTCATTCACCAGTAGAGGATACTGGGTCATTCACCAGTAGAGAAAACTGGAACATCAGCCAGTAGAGGATACTGGGTCATCCACCAGTAGAGGATACTGGGTCATCCACCATTAGAGGATACTGGTTAATCCTCCAGTAGAGGATACTGGGTCATTCACCAGTAGAGGATACTGCGTCATCCACCAGTAGAGGATACTGGATCATCCACCAGTAGAGGATACTGGATCATTCACCAGTAGAGGATACTGGGTCATTCACCAGTAGAGGATACTGGATCATTCACCAGTAGAGGATACTGGGTCATTCACCAGTAGAGGATACTGGATCATTCACCAGTAGAGGATACTGGATCATTCACCAGTAGAGGATACTGGATCATTCACCAGTAGAGGATACTGGCTCATTCACCAGTAGAGGATACTGGCTCATTCACCAGTAGAGGATACTGGCTCATTCACCAGTAGAGGATACTGGATCATCCACCAGTAAGGATACTGGGTCATTCACCAGTAGAGGATACTGGATCATTCACCAGTAGAGGATACTGGGTCATTCACCAGTAGAGGATACTGGATCATTCACCAGTAGAGGATACTGGATCATTCACCAGTAGAGGATACTGGATCATTCACCAGTAGAGGATACTGGATCATCCACCAGTAAGGATACTGGATCATTCACCAGTAGAGAAAACTGAAACATCATCCAGTAGAGGATACTGGGTCATCCTCCAGTAGAGAATACTGGATCATTCACCAGTGGAGGATACTGGTTAATCCTCCAGTAGAGGATACTGGAACATCAGCCAGTAGAGGATACAGGATCATTCACCAGTAGAGGATACTGGATCATTCACCAGTAGAGGATACTGGGTCATCCACCAGTAGAGGATAGTGGATCATTCACCAGTAGAGGATACTGGTTAATCTTCCAGTAGAGGATACTGGATCATTCACCAGTAGAGGATACTGGGTCATTCACCAGTAGAGGATACTGGATCATCCACCCGTAGAGGATACTGGGTCATTCACCAGTAGAGGATACTGGATCATTCACCAGTAGAGGATACTGGGTCATTCACCAGTAGAGGATAGTGGATCATTCACCAGTAGAGGATACTGGGTCATCCACCAGTAGAGGATACTGGATCATTCACCAGTAGAGGATACCGGATCATTCACCAGTAGAGGATACTGGGTCATCCTCCAGTAGAGGATACTGGGTCATTCACCAGTAGAGGATACTGGCTCATTCACCAGTAGAGGATACTGGATCATCCACCAGTAAGGATACTGGGTCATTCACCAGTAGAGGATACTGGATCATTCACCAGTAGAGGATACTGGGTCATTCACCAGTAGAGGATACTGGATCATTCACCAGTAGAGGATACTGGATCATTCACCAGTAGAGGATACTGGATCATCCACCAGTAAGGATACTGGATCATTCACCAGTAGAGAAAACTGAAACATCATCCAGTAGAGGATACTGGGTCATCCTCCAGTAGAGAATACTGGATCATTCACCAGTGGAGGATACTGGTTAATCCTCCAGTAGATGATACTGGAACATCAGCCAGTAGAGGATACAGGATCATTCACCAGTAGAGGATACTGGATCATTCACCAGTAGAGGATACTGGGTCATCCACCAGTAGAGGATAGTGGATCATTCACCAGTAGAGGATACTGGTTAATCTTCCAGTAGAGGATACTGGATCATTCACCAGTAGAGGATACTGGGTCATTCACCAGTAGAGGATACTGGATCATCCACCCGTAGAGGATACTGGGTCATTCACCAGTAGAGGATACTGGATCATTCACCAGTAGAGGATACTGGGTCATTCACCAGTAGAGGATAGTGGATCATTCACCAGTAGAGGATACTGGGTCATCCACCAGTAGAGGATACTGGATCATTCACCAGTAGAGGATACCGGATCATTCACCAGTAGAGGATACTGGGTCATCCTCCAGTAGAGGATACTGGGTCATTCACCAGTAGAGGATACTGGATCATTCACCAGTAGAGGATACTGGTTAATCCTCCAGTAGAGGATACTGGGTCATTCACCAGTAGAGGATACTGGGTCATTCACCAGTAGAGGATACTGGAACATCAGCCAGTAGAGGATACTGGGTCATCCACCAGTAGAGGATACTGGGTCATCCACCATTAGAGGATACTGGTTAATCCTCCAGTAGAGGATACTGGGTCATTCACCAGTAGAGGATACTGGGTCATTCACCAGTAGAGAAAACTGGAACATCAGCCAGTAGAGGATACTGGGTCATCCACCAGTAGAGGATACTGGGTCATCCACCATTAGAGGATACTGGTTAATCCTCCAGTAGAGGATACTGGGTCATTCACCAGTAGAGGATACTGGGTCATCCACCAGTAGAGGATACTGGTTAATCCTCCAGTAGAGGATACTGGGTCATCCACCAGTAGAGGATACTGGGTCATTCACCAGTAGAGGATACTGGATCATACACCAGTAGAGAATACTGGATCATTCACCAGTAGAGGATACTGGGTCATTCACCAGTAGAGGATACTGGCTCATTCACCAGTAGAAGATACTGGGTCATTCACCAGTAGAGGATACTGGATCATCCACCAGTAAGGATACTGGATCATTCACCAGTAGAGAAAACTGGAACATCATCCAGTAGAGGATACTGGGTCATCCTCCAGTAGAGGATACTGGATCATTCACCAGTGGAGGATACTGGTTAATCCTCCAGTAGAGGATAATGGAACATCAGCCATTAGAGGATACTGGATCATTCACCAGTAGAGGATACTGGATCATTCACCAGTAGAGGATACTGGGTCATCCACCAGTAGAGGATACTGGTTAATCTTCCAGTAGAGGATACTGGATCATTCACCAGTAGAGGATACTGGGTCATTCACCAGTAGAGGATACTGGATCATTCACCAGTAGAGGATACTGGGTCATTCACCAGTAGAGGATACTGGTTAATCTTCCAGTAGAGGATACTGGATCATCCACCCGTAGAGGATACTGGGTCATTCACCAGTAGAGGATACTGGATCATTCACCAGTAGAGGATACTGGGTCATTCAACAGTAGAGGATAGTGGATCATTCACCAGTAGAGGATACTGGGTCATCCACCAGTAGAGGATACTGGATCATTCACCAGTAGAGGATACCGGATCATTCACCAGTAGAGGATACTGGGTCATTCAACAGTAGAGGATACTGGATCATTCACCAGTAGAGAATACTGGTTAATCCTCCAGTAGAGGATACTGGATCATTCACCAGTAGTGGATACTGGGTCAATCACCTGTAGAAGATACTGGATCATTCAGCAGTAGTGGATACTGGGTCATTCACCAGTAGAATGTACTGGATCATTCACCAGTAGAGGATACTGGATCATTCACCAGTAGAGGATACTGGGTCATTCACCAGTAGAGGATACTGGATCATTCACCAGTAGAGGATACTGGATCATTCACCAGTAGAGGATACTGGGTCATCCTCCAGTAGAGGATACTGGATCATTCACCAGTAGAGGATACTGGGTCATTCACCAGTAGAGGATACTGGATCATTCACCAGTAGAGGATACTGGATCATTCACCAGTAGAGGATACTGGGTCATCCACCAGTAGAGGATACTGGTTAATCCTCCAGTAGAGGATACAGGATCATTCACCAGTAGAGGATACTGGATCATTCACCAGTAGAGGATACTGGATCATTCACCAGTAGAGGATACTGGGTCATCCTCCAGTAGAGGATACTGGATCATTCACCAGTAGAGGATACTGGGTCATTCACCAGTAGAGGATACTGGGTCAACCACCAGGAGAGGATACTGGGTCATCCACCAGTAGAGGATACTGGTTAATCCTCCAGAAGAGGACACTGGATCATCGACCAGTAGAGGATACTTGATCATCCACCAGTAGAGGATACTGGGTCATCCACCAGTAGAGGATACTGGATCATTCACCAGTAGAGGATACCGGATCATTCACCAGTAGAGGATACTGGGTCATCCTCCAGTAGAGGATACTGGGTCATTCACCAGTAGAGGATACTGGATCATTCACCAGTAGAGGATACTGGGTCATCCTCCAGTAGAGGATACTGGATCATTCACCAGTAGAGGATACTGGGTCATTCACCAGTAGAGGATACTGGATCATCCACCCGTAGAGGATACTGGGTCATTCACCAGTAGAGGATACTGGATCATTCACCAGTAGAGGATACTGGGTCATTCACCAGTAGAGGATAGTGGATCATTCACCAGTAGAGGATACTGGGTCATCCACCAGTAGAGGATACTGGATCATTCACCAGTAGAGGATACCGGATCATTCACCAGTAGAGGATACTGGTTAATCCTCCAGTAGAGGATACTGGGTCATTCACCAGTAGAGGATACTGGGTCATCCTCCAGTAGAGGATACTGGGTCATTCACCAGTAGAGGATACTGGATCATTCACCAGTAGAGGATACTGGGTCATCCTCCAGTAGAGGATACTGGGTCATTCACCAGTAGAGGATACTGGATCATTCACCAGTAGAGAATACTGGTTAATCCTCCAGTAGAGGATACTGGGTCATTCACCAGTAGAGGATACTGGGTCATTCACCAGTAGAGGATACTGGAACATCAGCCAGTAGAGGATACTGGGTCATCCACCAGTAGAGGATACTGGGTCATCCACCATTAGAGGATACTGGTTAATCCTCCAGTAGAGGATACTGGGTCATTCACCAGTAGAGGATACTGGGTCATTCACCAGTAGAGAAAACTGGAACATCAGCCAGTAGAGGATACTGGGTCATCCACCAGTAGAGGATACTGGGTCATTCACCAGTAGAGGATACTGGATCATACACCAGTAGAGAATACTGGATCATTCACCAGTAGAGGATACTGGGTCATTCACCAGTAGAGGATACTGGCTCATTCACCAGTAGAAGATACTGGGTCATTCACCAGTAGAGGATACTGGATCATTCACCAGTAAGGATACTGGATCATTCACCAGTAGAGAAAACTGGAACATCATCCAGTAGAGGATACTGGGTCATCCTCCAGTAGAGGATACTGGATCATTCACCAGTGGAGGATACTGGTTAATCCTCCAGTAGAGGATACTGGAACATCAGCCATTAGAGGATACTGGATCATTCACCAGTAGAGGATACTGGATCATTCACCAGTAGAGGATACCGGATCATTCACCAGTAGAGGATACTGGGTCATCCTCCAGTAGAGGATACTGGGTCATTCACCAGTAGAGGATACTGGATCATTCACCAGTAGAGGATACTGGGTCATCCTCCAGTAGAGGATACTGGGTCATTCACCAGTAGAGGATACTGGATCATTCACCAGTAGAGAAAACTGGTTAATCCTCCAGTAGAGGATACTGGGTCATTCACCAGTAGAGGATACTGGGTCATTCACCAGTAGAGGATACTGGAACATCAGCCAGTAGAGGATACTGGGTCATCCACCAGTAGAGGATACTGGGTCATCCACCATTAGAGGATACTGGTTAATCCTCCAGTAGAGGATACTGGGTCATTCACCAGTAGAGGATACTGGGTCATTCACCAGTAGAGAAAACTGGAACATCAGCCAGTAGAGGATACTGGGTCATCCACCAGTAGAGGATACTGGGTCATCCACCATTAGAGGATACTGGTTAATCCTCCAGTAGAGGATACTGGGTCATTCACCAGTAGAGGATACTGGGTCATCCACCAGTAGAGGATACTGGTTAATCCTCCAGTAGAGGATACTGGGTCATCCACCAGTAGAGGATACTGGGTCATTCACCAGTAGAGGATAATGGATCATACACCAGTAGAGAATACTGGATCATTCACCAGTAGAGGATACTGGGTCATTCACCAGTAGAGGATACTGGGTCATTCACCAGTAGAGGATACTGGGTCATCCACCAGTAGAGGATACTGGTTAATCCTCCAGTAGAGGATACTGGGTCATCCACCAGTAGAGGATACTGGGTCATTCACCAGTAGAGGATAATGGATCATTCACCAGTAGAGGATACTGGATCATCCACCAGTAAGGATACTGGATCATTCACCAGTAGAGAAAACTGGAACATCATCCAGTAGAGGATACTGGGTCATCCTCCAGTAGAGGATACTGGATCATTCACCAGTGGAGGATACTGGTTAATCCTCCAGTAGAGGATACTGGAACATCAGCCATTAGAGGATACTGGATCATTCACCAGTAGAGGATACTGGATCATTCACCAGTAGAGGATACTGGGTCATCCACCAGTAGAGGATACTGGTTAATCTTCCAGTAGAGGATACTGGATCATTCACCAGTAGAGGATACTGGGTCATTCACCAGTAGAGGATACTGGTTAATCCTCCAGTAGAGGATACTGGATCATTCACCAGTAGTGGATACTGGGTCAATCACCTGTAGAAGATACTGGATCATTCAGCAGTAGAGGATACTGGATCATACACCAGTAGAGAATACTGGATCATTCACCAGTAGAGGATACTGGGTCATTCACCAGTAGAGGATACTGGCTCATTCACCAGTAGAAGATACTGGGTCATTCACCAGTAGAGGATACTGGATCATCCACCAGTAAGGATACTGGATCATTCACCAGTAGAGAAAACTGGAACATCATCCAGTAGAGGATACTGGGTCATCCTCCAGTAGAGGATACTGGATCATTCACCAGTGGAGGATACTGGTTAATCCTCCAGTAGAGGATACTGGAACATCAGCCATTAGAGGATACTGGATCATTCACCAGTAGAGGATACTGGATCATTCACCAGTAGAGGATACTGGGTCATCCACCAGTAGAGGATACTGGTTAATCTTCCAGTAGAGGATACTGGATCATTCACCAGTAGAGGATACTGGGTCATTCACCAGTAGAGGATACTGGATCATTCACCAGTAGAGGATACTGGGTCATTCACCAGTAGAGGATACTGGTTAATCTTCCAGTAGAGGATACTGGATCATCCACCCGTAGAGGATACTGGGTCATTCACCAGTAGAGGATACTGGATCATTCACCAGTAGAGGATACTGGGTCATTCAACAGTAGAGGATAGTGGATCATTCACCAGTAGAGGATACTGGGTCATCCACCAGTAGAGGATACTGGATCATTCACCAGTAGAGGATACCGGATCATTCACCAGTAGAGGATACTGGGTCATTCAACAGTAGAGGATACTGGATCATTCACCAGTAGAGAATACTGGTTAATCCTCCAGTAGAGGATACTGGATCATTCACCAGTAGTGGATACTGGGTCAATCACCTGTAGAAGATACTGGATCATTCAGCAGTAGTGGATACTGGGTCATTCACCAGTAGAATGTACTGGATCATTCACCAGTAGAGGATACTGGATCATTCACCAGTAGAGGATACTGGGTCATTCACCAGTAGAGGATACTGGATCATTCACCAGTAGAGGATACTGGATCATTCACCAGTAGAGGATACTGGGTCATCCTCCAGTAGAGGATACTGGATCATTCACCAGTAGAGGATACTGGGTCATTCACCAGTAGAGGATACTGGATCATTCACCAGTAGAGGATACTGGATCATTCACCAGTAGAGGATACTGGGTCATCCACCAGTAGAGGATACTGGTTAATCCTCCAGTAGAGGATACAGGATCATTCACCAGTAGAGGATACTGGATCATTCACCAGTAGAGGATACTGGATCATTCACCAGTAGAGGATACTGGGTCATCCTCCAGTAGAGGATACTGGATCATTCACCAGTAGAGGATACTGGGTCATTCACCAGTAGAGGATACTGGATCATCCACCCGTAGAGGATACTGGGTCATTCACCAGTAGAGGATACTGGATCATTCACCAGTAGAGGATACTGGGTCATTCACCAGTAGAGGATAGTGGATCATTCACCAGTAGAGGATACTGGGTCATCCACCAGTAGAGGATACTGGATCATTCACCAGTAGAGGATACCGGATCATTCACCAGTAGAGGATACTGGGTCATCCTCCAGTAGAGGATACTGGGTCATTCACCAGTAGAGGATACTGGATCATTCACCAGTAGAGGATACTGGGTCATCCTCCAGTAGAGGATACTGGATCATTCACCAGTAGAGGATACTGGGTCATTCACCAGTAGAGGATACTGGATCATCCACCCGTAGAGGATACTGGGTCATTCACCAGTAGAGGATACTGGATCATTCACCAGTAGAGGATACTGGGTCATTCACCAGTAGAGGATAGTGGATCATTCACCAGTAGAGGATAATGGGTCATTCACCAGTAGAGAAAACTGGAACATCATCCAGTAGAGGATACTGGGTCATCCACCAGTAGAGGATACTGGGTCATCCACCAGTAGAGGAAACTGGTTAATCCTCCAGTAGAGGATACTGGGTCATTCACCAGTAGAGGATACTGGGTCATTCACCAGTAGAGGATACTGGGTCATTCACCAGTAGAGGATACTGGGTCATTCACCAGTAGAGAAAACTGGAACATCAGCCAGTAGAGGATACTGGGTCATCCACCAGTAGAGGATACTGGGTCATCCACCATTTGAGGATACTGGTTAATCCTCCAGTAGAGGATACTGGGTCATTCACCAGTAGAGGATACCGGGTCATCCACCAGTAGAGGATACTGGTTAATCCTCCAGTAGAGGATACTGGGTCATCCACCAGTAGAGGATACTGGGTCATTCACCAGTAGAGGATACTGGATCATACACCAGTAGAGGATACTGGATCATCCACCAGTAGAGGATACTGGATCATTCACCAGTAGAGGATACTGGGTCATTCACCAGTAGAGGATACTGGATCATTCACCAGTAGAGGATACTGGGTCATTCACCAGTAGAGGATACTGGATCATTCACCAGTAGAGGATACTGGATCATTCACCAGTAGAGGATACTGGATCATTCACCAGTTGAGGATGCTGGCTCATTCACCAGTAGAGGATACTGGGTCATTCACCAGTAGAGGATACTGGATCATCCACCAGTAAGGATACTGGATCATTCACCAGTAGAGTAAACTGGAACATCATCCAGTAGAGGATACTGGGTCATCCTCCAGTAGAGGATACTGGATGATTCACCAGTGGAGGATACTGGTTAATCCTCCAGTAGATGATACTGGAACATCAGCCAGTAGAGGATACTGGATCATTCACCAGTAGAGGATACTGGATCATTCACCAGTAGAGGATACTGGGTCATCCACCAGTAGAGGATACTGGTTAATCTTCCAGTAGAGGATACTGGATCATTCACCAGTAGAGGATACTGGGTCATTCAGCAGTAGAGGATACTGGATCATTCACCAGTAGAGGATACTGGGTCATTCACCAGTAGAGGATACCGGATCATTCACCAGTAGAGGATACTGGGTCATTCACCAGTAGAGGATAGTGGATCATTCACCAGTAGAGGATACTGGGTCATCCACCAGTAGAGGATACTGGGTCATCCTCCAGTAGAGGATACTGGGTCATTCACCAGTAGAGGATACTGGATCATTCACCAGTAGAGGATACTGGGTCATCCTCCAGTAGAGGATACTGGGTCATTCACCAGTAGAGGATACTGGATCATTCACCAGTAGAGAATACTGGTTAAACCTCCAGTAGAGGATACTGGGTCATTCACCAGTAGAGGATACTGGGTCATTCACCAGTAGAGGATACTGGGTCATTTACCAGTAGAGAAAACTGGAACATCAGCCAGTAGAGGATACTGGGTCATCCACCAGTAGAGGATACTGGGTCATCCACCATTAGAGGATACTGGTTAATCCTCCAGTAGAGGATACTGGGTCATTCACCAGTAGAGGATACTGGGTCATCCACCAGTAGAGGATACTGGTTAATCCTCCAGTAGAGGATACTGGGTCATCCACCATTAGAGGATACTGGGTCATTCACCAGTAGAGGATACTGGATCATACACCAGTAGAGGATACTGGATCATCCACCAGTAGAGGATACTGGATCATTCACCAGTAGAGGATACTGGATCATTCACCAGTAGAGGATACTGGGTCATTCACCAGTAGAGGATAATGGATCATTCACCAGTAGAGGATACTGGGTCATTCACCAGTAGAGGATACTGGGTCATTCACCAGTAGAGGATACTGGATCATTCACCAGTAGAGGATACTGGGTCATTCACCAGTAGAGGATACTGGATCATTCACCAGTAGAGGATACTGGATCATTCACCAGTAGAGGATACTGGATCATTCACCAGTAGAGGATACTGGCTCATTCACCAGTAGAGGATACTGGGTCATTCACCAGTAGATGATACTGGATCATCCACCAGTAAGGATACTGGATCATTCACCAGTAGAGGATACTGGATCATTTACCAGTAGAGGATACTGGATCATTCACCAGTAGAGGATACTGGATCATTCACCAGTAGAGGATACTGGATCATTCACCAGTAGAGGATACTGGGTCATTCACCAGTAGAGGATACTGGGTCATTCACCAGTAGAGGATACTGGATCATTCACCAGTAGAGGATACTGGATCATCCACCAGTAGAGGATACTGGATCATTCACCAGTAGAGGATACTGGATCATTTACCAGTAGAGGATACTGGATCATTTACCAGTAGAGGATACTGCATACAGGAGGATTTTGCCATATTCTGTTGCCTGATCAAAGGCTTTGAATACCTATTAAATCAATATCAGTTTTCAGTGTTTGACGACCTTTTTTGTGTTTTTACTTTTGGCTTTTCATCTCTGACCTTTGTTGGACTGGAACTGCTTGAATTTCCATAAAATTGGAGCTTTTCCAACACATCAAACTTACTGTTTCGTGCGAGAATGGTGCATGTTCCAAGCTATTGATAAAGTCCCACTAGGGGGCCCTGTTGTGCCGTGTTAGTAAAGACTCTACTTCACCCGGCTTTGCTTCAAACATGGCAGAATGAGCTCACACTTAAACTGTTGTTGATGCAGAACAAAGTTTGTTCTGAGGTAGAGGAATGTGAACAATCTTAACTTTGCTCTGGTTAATCTGAGAGCTGTATAAATATAACTTATCAAGTCAAGGTCAGCTGCAGACTGCTGGACCAGCTAAGGATGTGTCTCATCAGATCAGGCGTGGTCCTCGGTGTCCTCACAGTTTAGTGTGTGTAAGAAAAGGAAAAAACATGGCAGTGAATGACTCAAACATACAGTTATCTGAGTCAGGAAAGACTTTGAACCCTGACTGGGATTCCTGCTCGGCCTCATGCGAATGCCATCCGTCGGCTCCTTATCTCTCTGCTCCTCTTGTTTTGTCTGAATCTCCACCAGAGTTTTCCTGCATCTGAGCTGAAGGCCAACGATGAGTGCGACGATGGAAAGGGAACAAGGACCAAACATGGTCCGATAATATGTGTCTGTCTCTGGTGACCGATGACAGACACACACTCACCCATGGACACTAAAACACACTGTACAACAGAAATAGCCCATTACTTTTTCAGACAAGGCTTAAAGGCTGGGTCACTTTTTCCATTTAGATCCAGTCTGTTTGTTTTGTATCTATGCGCTGGTCAGCAGTGTTTGACAGATAAGAAAATACACTGAGTAACATTCTTTACCAAAGGTCAAATAAGAAGTTTGATTCTGCTCCTGTGTATTTTAACATGAGTAATTTCTCATTATTTGTTTCCTGATCGGACATGGGTCAGAAGATGAAGAGTGGTTGGCAAAGTGGGAAAGCAGATCGCAAGGTTTTCCTTAGAAAATACATATTTCTGCTGCAATAAGGGATTCATTATTCAGAAGATTTCTTTCTTTCTTGTATTTGTTTCTCCTCTCTCTATCTTTCTTCTTCTTATCCATTTCTGTTCACGTGTTTGTCCTGACCAGCGCTAACGTCTGTCTTAATATGTAAAACAGAATAACAACCAACTATGGTGCTACTTTATTTGATAAACAAGCTTAAAAACAGACACATTTATAAAACAAATTTCCTACCAAAATTTCAATAACTATATTCAAATATGTAAATATGATTGAAGAGGTATGTTGCAGTGATAAATGACATGTATATTTAATGCAAGCCTTACAATGACAGAACGGGACTACATACGTTTTCCTGACTCACTTCCCAACAGAGTCACATTTCACATCTTAGCATGTCGTCACGCCGCCGGACGTCGACGCCGGACATCTCGTGGCGCGTGTCGCAGCAGAGACACACCATGTTCAGCACGGCGATCCCCGCTGAGTCTCGTCACATTTCCACTTTCCTTTCGTCGGCTTCACTCTGAGCATCAAACGCTTTGGGTTAAGCCTTAAAAACACCTGTTTAGATGTACATCACAAGAATGTATAGTGAAGGTTGGGAACACATGATTACAGCTACAATTCCAGTCATGTTCTGTGTACGCTATAAAACGAGCAAACATTGTCATCTCACAAGACTGCAACACCACTATGTTGTTAATATGAACAAATACATGAAACACACATTTTGAGTAAATCTGGGCTCACTGATCTGTGTTAAAATGGCCGTTGTAGACGTCGCCTGAACTCTTCCTACTAAAACCTCTGTAAGTTTGTTCAGTGCTCACAGTTTGCTTTGCGGTAGGTTAGAGCTACAGCTGCAGCATCATCCATGTTCATGTTGAAGTGAATTTGTTTCAGGCGAGTCTGAAACATTTTACGTCTGTTCCATCTTTATTTACTCTTCATCAGTAACACACACTCATCTTCAAGTTTCACATATGTTCCCTTTACTACGACTCCAGAAGTCTTGAAATAGTTGCAGATAAATACGTTATGCAGTTTTAAATAGAAGTCTAAAATATGGGCAGAAGCCTGATAAAGTTAATTATGTTTTTTTAATTTATTATTCTCAGAAACAACTGAGATGTCCAGCACTCAGGAGCTTACACTCGATATAAATTTCAGTTTTCAGTGGGGTTTATGCAGAACAGTCAGCAGTGTAACAACACTGATGGGGGGCTTACACCAAACATCTGGCTCCAACAGACTTCATAAGAACATATTCTCATGAAATACCACAGCAGTTTCACTGCAGTCCTGACGTTTTCCACAGATGTTGTCGAGGAGCTTCATCTGAATGAATTTTCCTGAGCACGTTGGTGTGCATGCTGGGGAAAGAAAATCTCTGCTCATGTGTGAAGACACCTTCACACAGAGGCAGTTAAATGTGTCTCAACGTAGCAGAGGATTTCCACTTGACAGTCAGTTTCATGCTAAGCTAAGCTAAGCTAAGCGTTCTGACATCTACTGACAGTTGCTTCGTTGTTTGTGACAGAACTTTCTGCAGTCAGTGTGGACGATCGAGCAATAAACACACTTACAGATGACAATGATGGTGTTGTTAAAACACCGGCTTCTGTGTGGTTTATTTGCTTCATGCTGCTCTCTTGACAGCTTTAAAGAGACGCCCATAATCAGCATCACGGTGCTCATTGTGCCAACCACACCCTTTCACATGCGTACGAGCTTCTATCGCTTCAGAGAACATCACACCCTCACAATAATTTCCTGGAGACTGAAGCCAACGCTAACCACTGTTTGCATAGCGCTGAACCAAGTGTTTAATACCAGCAACTAATTACTGATTTTCATTCATTATCCTGACCGCTTAGTCCAATGAAGGGATCATTATTACTGATATAACTTATCATTTTCCTCCAAAAGGAGGCGGGTCCCCACAACCTAAGATAGATTTATGTGCTAACCGCTTGAGTAATACACATAAACACACATACACAAGCTAGTGCAGCCTTATTAGGACATTTCTTTGACGTGTGTGTAGCCTAACACTGACCTAACTATGATCTCAATTCCCACTTTCACCCTAATGCTTTAACCAGGACACCAAAGATGATGCTTTGTCTCAGTAAAACAGACTTGGTCCCCATAAACATACTGGTCATGACAAGGTCAGCAGTCAGAAAAGGTCATAAAGAGGTAACTAAAACAACATTTTAACAATACACTTAAATATATGAACATACAGTCCAAGTCCAAACCCCTCAAATCACTTTGTATGTCTGTCTCCATGTTCAGCAGATTTCTGGCCCTGCAGGAACAAAGCCAAAGCCTACATGGCATGACCCTGTCATAAAGGAAAAACAAGCACACACACCACAGACCCCCACCCACACACACAAATGCATGTATCTATGACCAGTTTCAATTTCTGAAGAGTTTTTCTGACGTAGGCGGGTGTGGTAGCTGACACCCTGAGTCAGGCAGCAAAAAGTGGGTTTCTACGTGAGTGTACTGTCCAAATGAGAGGATAAAGATCAGCTGTAGGTGATTGGCCCTGTGGCTCTATATGTAAACGTTCTCATTCTGCAGATGCTAAAGGATGTTCAGATTCTGCATAAACTGAGAGGTGTAATATTTTAGATGATGTCATCCTACAAGGACTGAATTAGGCTGATTTAAACAATGGATGAATGCAACAGATGATGGATTATTATATATTATTATATAAAGTCTCCATTTTAAAAACAATTTAAAAAAAAAAAACAAGGAATACAGAAAGAGGAGGGGGGGGGGGGGGGGGGGGGGGGGGGCTCTGCATCCAGCTATGTAACAGACTCCAGCCAGGTTTTCTCTCTGTTTACGTCTCAGTCACAGTTGGGTCTAAACAGAGCGGTTACTGAGTTCCCTTAGAGCACATCGCTCATAGGACCATGGTAATACGTGCTATAAACACTGTCGCGCAGTGAAGACGCACACCTAAGATTTGTGGAGAAAAAGTCCCAAGAATATAAGACATTTAAATGTAACATCAGACTGAACTTGATTCAGCTTTAGGCTAAAGCAGGGGCCAGTCAGTCATCATCCTTAGTCTGATTCAGGGTCGCAGGAAGCTGGAGCCTATCCCAGCAGTCTCGGGGTGAAAGGCAGGGTACACCCTGGACAGCTCGCCAGTCCATCGCAGGGTAAAGCAAGGGCGTAAAACTCAAGTCGGCCAAAATTTAAAATTAGACAAACAACACTGATATTTTCTGAGAAATGTGTTGGATTGAACGATGAACCTCATAGATCGGTGGCAAAATCCCGAGTGCTATATCACGTTCCGCTGTGTTTCTGCTCAGGCTCTCCGTTTAGTTCACTGAGCTCACAAACTAATGCACTTTTTCACAAACACTTCCTAAACGAAGGGCCGGGCTTATTTTTCCATCTCGGCTGCACTAGCTTGAAGTTGCTATGACTACTGTCTACAGAGGAGGAGGTCCTGTCCTGACCGACGCACCAGACCACCACTGGGTTTGTCGGGTTGGCAGTACATGTGCTGTATAATACCGGCCTGCTCTAGTAGTGATTTGGTATTGCCTCGTGGGCCAAATATAACTACGCTGCCGGCCAAAATCGGCCCGCGGGCCAGAGTTTGACACCCAGGGCTGAAGGTTTAGATGGGGGTAGGTAGGTGCAGTATCAAGTGGATTTTTATAGACAGTGTTAGGTAAGGCTGCCTGAACAGCAATCTTTAAGTCTGACCACAGATTCCCGGTGGGATAGAGGTCTGGGCTCCGACTCGGCCTTTCCAACACATTTATATGTTTTAGTGTTGCTTTAGCGGTAGCTACGTCTGGGGTCAGAGTCCTGATGGGGGGTCAATCTCCTTCTAGTTCCACATCAGACTGAAGCAGGCTTTTTTCTCAACAACATCCCTGTATTTAGCACCATCTAGCTATCCCTTTTAGAGATTTTTATAAGCTAACTCTGACTTGTCCTTCTCAACAACTTTGTCCCTGAGTTATCTGAGGAGTTCCTGGGTCTCCCCACTGGTGTTTGCTTGACAATGCCTCTTGTTTAGGTGTTGCAGCCTCTGATTCCTTTCCCTTTCCTTGCTTTTAACACACAATGCGTTGTTGTCCACTTCCTGTAGGTGGTTCACTGATAGGTGAACCGATACGTACATCTGTAGCTAAGCAGGACTTCACTTCTCCTCCACGTCAGACTTCGGTATTCACACCTCCCCAAATGATCTGGACTTCCTGAACCAATGAACCAGGATTCAGATCACAAGCGCAGGTCTGAAATCAACTTCTTTATGTGGACTTTGTCACTTTGCAGACCTTTTCCGTGTACAATAATAACTATAGGACACATTAAAAGGAAAAGTATAACAATGCCATACAATGAATTAAATACTCTGTGATGCGACATGAGGCGATGCGAGGAGACGCAACGCGACGCGAGGCGACGTGAGGCGATGTGACGCGACGCAAGGCAACGCGACGCAAGGCAACGGGACGCAAGGCAACGGGACGCAAGGCAACGGGACGCAAGGCAACGCGACGCAAGGCAACGCGAGGCGAGGCGACATGACGAGAGGCGACGCGAGGCAACGGGAGGCGACGCGAGGCGACATGACGCGAGGCGACATGACGCGATGTGACGCGATGCAAGGCAACGCAACGCAAGGCAACGCGAAGCGAGGCGAGGCGACGTGACGAGAGGCGACGTGACGCGACGCGAGGCGACATGACGAGAGGCGACGTGACGCGACGCAAGGCAACGCGACGTGAGGCGAGGTGACGTGACGAGAGGCGACGTGACGAGAGGCGACGTGACGAGAGGCGACGTGACGCGACACAAGGCAACGTGACACAAGGCAACGTGACACAAGGCAACGCGACGCGAGGCGAGGCGACGTGACGAGAGGCGACGTGACGAGAGGCGACGTGACGAGAGGCGACGTGACGAGAGGTGACATGACGAGATGTGACGCGACGCAAGGCAACGCGAAGCGAGGCGACGTGACGAGAGGTGACATGACGAGATGTGACGCGACGCAAGGCAACGCGAAGCGAGGCGACGTGACGAGAGGCGACGCGACGTGACGTGATGCGATGCAATGCGATGGGAGACACCCTGCACAGGACAGTGGAAACCTGCTGTGATCTACAGACAACCGACCGCCACACACTGAGCCTGGGTGTAAAACCAGTACACAGTGGATATGTTGGTGCATACCCTCTATTTCTGTCAGCAGCACAATGAGGATTAGATCCTAAGTTTTATTATGTAATATTTTATTGAATAAAGACAATGAAATTGAACAAAAGTATTGATCCATTTGTAAAAGGACAAGACGCCTACAAGCCGTGAGGTGGATCTGAGTGAAATAGGAACCTTTGTGATCAGTCCGGTATGAAATGCCTGCAGTAGTTGAGGGTTTTTATTGGCTGTGGTCGGATCACAAGAACAAGCTAATCTTCAAATGAACATGAAGTGTGTGCATGGCTAACTTCTGTTTTACAGGAAAACCATGATTCCTACTCAGTTCTGCAGCGTGGACTGCTGTCCTGTCAGAAATAGTAAACCAAGCTAACAAAGCCACATTATTCTGGATATCGTGGATCAGCACAGGATGGAGTGTAATCTCTAGTTTTACTGTAGAGGTAGATACTGACCCGTTCTGAGCGCTGGAACCAGCAGAGCTCTCAGTAGATGAACTTTTATCAAAACTGTGGAAAAATAACTAACAAACAAACAAAAAGATTAAATAATAAGACACAGAAAGGAGTAATGTTGTTTGTTTTGGTTCCTGACACAGGATTGGATTTGTGCCAAGACAACGTTGGACGGTCACCAGGTTACGCCGACTTCCTGGAAGACAAACAGCAGCCTTCCCTGTTGGAGCTGTGTCAGATTGTGAAACTCCGTTTTGCTGAGTTGACTTTTGGTGCCCATCCTGTTGAGTAAGAAGTGAAAATGAGGCGTTACCATGGAGACCGACTGAGGAAAACATAAACATCGGAATCTGACAGCTTCATCTTTGCTATGATTCTTATCTATTGCTTTTGTTTTACCTCAGAAGAAATTCCTGCTAGCCTTCACACACCAGCCAGAGAAGCAGCAGCTTGCATGTAGTTTATATTCAGCTGTTCTTCCAGTAAACTACTGTTTATTTATAGGAAGTTAGCCATACCCAGACAGCTTCTGTGTTGTGATAAGATGTGTTTATCCCCCTTTCCACATTAGTGTTTATGATATTCTGTTCATGTGCTTCCAAAGCAAAGGCAGGAACAGCAGAAAACATAAGGAGGAAAAGAAAAGTCTATCAAAAACAGGCTAAGCTTTCTGGTTACTGCTGATACGCTGACTCAGGACTATTTTCATTTAATCAATAGGTGTGAAAGATTTTGTAAATCACTGGATTTACATTTTACATGCCTGTTGTGAACAATATAAATGCATGGCGTATAAAATCCTACACTAGTCCGTCTCACTTCTCCTCTCTGTGCTTGTCTTGTCTCTGCAGGTCTGTGTGTCAGACTCAGATGCTTCAGGAATGAGATCATATGATGTCATGCAGTTAGCGCAGAAGCAGCCTTCCGATCACTCTGACCTAATCTTTGTGTCTGTTTCAGTGTGTATGCAGTGCCTCACAAAAAGGATGAACTGTTAACTAAAAACCAAACATAACAATCTTTATAAAAACTATGAAAAATAAGGAAACAAACAAATGTTACAATAAGCGGAAATATTCAAAGTATTATAATAATAAAAATATTAAAGCCTGTTTATATTGTAAGTGTCACATGATCTCAGGATTCGTGGCTTCAGTCTGTTGTAAAAGGTCGCATCAATACATGCTGACCAAGAAGCTTTGCAACGAGGTCAGAAATGATTCTGAGGAGGAGCAGATCTTAGATAAACGAGTAAACAGGTCAGTCAATAAGTATTTTACAGAGCATCAGTCAGTCCATTCTTGCAAAACGGAAGGAAAATTATATGAATAAATTAAAAAAGAGGTAAAACAGAGTCTGTAGCAGTCGAGCAGCGCTCAGGGATCCCAGGCAGACACGTTGCTGGCTTTGTGTTTCATTCAGGACAGCGTCTACAGGACAGCCCTCTGCAGCCACTCTCAGAGGTCCTGGATGAATCTCATCCTTCCTCCTCCTCCTCGGCACACTATCGCAGATAAAGGCAGGTGATTTAGTGACTGGGACCGACTGTCCCCCTCCCCTCCACAGCTGAAACCACTGCCAAAACTCAGACAGGGAGGAAGGGCACTGTTTCAGGGATATAAAAAGAGACCTGAATGTAACCCTGAAGGAGCTGCAAAGCTCTACAGCAGGATTTGGAACAAAAATCAGCAACTCTGTCCTGCAGGTTTAAAATGTTTCCTCTGATCCAGGGGGACTGTAAAGTTCTGCCCAACCTGGTGATCTTCCAGGTGTATGAGGTCATCAGGGTCAAGCTGAAAACTTCCTAATCCCAACAACAACTCCAGGAACAGTAACGTTCACACACACAAGGAATGCATCGCCATTGTTTGTCGCCAGTGACATCATCATTAAACATCTGTTTCTACTGAATCCAGTCCAGACGTGGGCTACGAGTCTGGCTGTCACCTTGTATTTCACCATGTGCTCATGTGGTGAGCCTGAACCAACGACAATGAGCCCGAACCAACGACAAAGAGCCTGAACCAACGACAAAGAGCCTGAACCAACGATAAAGAGCCTGAACCAACGACAACGAGCCTGAACCAACGACAAAGAGCCTGAACCAACGACAAAGAGCCTGAACCAACGACAACGAGCCTGAACCAACGACAACGAGCCTGAACCAACGACAATGAGCCTGAACCAACGACAAAGAGCCTGAACCAACGACAAAGAGCCTGAACCAACGACAAAGAGCCTGAACCAACGACAAAGAGCCTGAACCAACGACAAAGAGCCTCAACCAACGACAAAGAGCCTGAACCAACGACAACGAGCCTGAACCAACGACAACGAGCCTGAACCAACGACAACGAGCCTGAACCAACGACAACGAGCCTGAACCAACGACAACGAGCCTGAACCAACGACAACGAGCCTGAACCAACGACAACGAGCCTGAACCAACGACAAAGAGCCTCAACCAACGACAAAGAGCCTGAACCAACGACAAAGAGCCTGAACCAACGACAAAGAGCCTGAACCAACGACAAAGAGCCTGAACCAACGACAGTGAGCCTGAAACAACAACAAAGAGCCTGAACCAACGACAACGAGCCTGAACCAACGACAACGAGCCTGAACCAACGACAACGAGCCTGAACCAACGAAAAAGAGCCTGAACCAACGACAAAGAGCCTGAACCAACGAAAAAGAGCCTGAACCAACGACAAAGAGCCTGAACCAACGAAAAAGAGCCTGAACCAACGATAAAGAGCCTGAACCAACGACAAAGAGCCTGAACCAATGACAAAGAGCCTGAACCAACGACAAAGAGCCTGAACCAACGACAAAGAGCCTGAACCAACGACAACGAGCCTGAACCAACGACAAAGAGCCTGAACCAACGACAAAGAGCCTCAACCAACGACAATGAGCCTCAACCAACGACAAAGAGCCTCAACCAACGACAAAGAGCCTCAACCAACGACAAAGAGCCTGAACCAACGAGAAAGAGCCTGAAACAACGACAAAGAGCCTGAACCAACGACAATGAGCCTGAACCAACGACAAAGAGCCTGAACCAACGACAAACAGCCTGAACCAACGACAAAGAGCCTGAACCAACGACAAAGAGCCTCAACCAACGACAAAGAGCCTCAACCAACGACAAAGAGCCTCAACCAACGACAGTGAGCCTGAACCAACGACAAAGAGCCTCAACCAACGACAAAGAGCCTGAACCAACGACAAAGAGCCTGAACCAACGACAAAGAGCCTGAACCAACGACAAAGAGCCTCAACCAACGACAAAGAGCCTCAACCAACGACAAAGAGCCTCAACCAACGACAGTGAGCCTGAACCAACGACAAAGAGCCTGAACCAACGACAAAGAGCCTGAACCAACGACAAAGAGCCTGAACCAACGACAACGAGCCTGAACCAACGACAAAGAGCCTGAACCAACGACAAAGAGCCTGAACCAACGACAAAGAGCCTCAACCAACGACAAAGAGCCTCAACCAACGACAAAGAGCCTCAACCAACGACAGTGAGCCTGAACCAACGACAAAGAGCCTGAACCAACGACAAAGAGCCTGAACCAACGACAAAGAGCCTGAACCAACGACAAAGAGCCTGAACCAACGACAACGAGCCTGAACCAACGACAAAGAGCCTCAACCGACGACAAAGAGCCTCAACCGACGACAAAGAGCCTGAACCGACGACAAAGAGCCTGAACCAACGACAACGAGCCTGAACCAACGACAACGAGCCTGAACCAACGACAACGAGCCTGAACCAACGACAACGAGCCTGAACCAACGACAAAGAGCCTAAACCAACGACAAAGAGCCTGAACCAACGACAAAGAGCCTGAACCAACGACAAAGAGCCTGAACCAACGACAAAGAGCCTGAACCAACGACAGTGAGCCTGAAACAACAACAAAGAGCCTGAACCAACGACAACGAGCCTGAACCAACGACAACGAGCCTGAACCAACGACAACGAGCCTGAACCAACGAAAAAGAGCCTGAACCAACGACAAAGAGCCTGAACCAACGAAAAAGAGCCTGAACCAACGACAAAGAGCCTAAACCAACGAAAAAGAGCCTGAACCAACGATAAAGAGCCTGAACCAACGACAAAGAGCCTGAACCAATGACAAAGAGCCTGAACCAACGACAAAGAGCCTGAACCAACGACAAAGAGCCTGAACCAACGACAACGAGCCTGAACCAACGACAAAGAGCCTGAACCAACGACAAAGAGCCTCAACCAACGACAATGAGCCTCAACCAACGACAACGAGCCTCAACCAACGACAAAGAGCCTGAACCAACGACAAAGAGCCTGAACCAACGACAAAGAGCCTGAAACAACGACAAAGAGCCTGAACCAACGACAATGAGCCTGAACCAACGACAAAGAGCCTGAACCAACGACAAACAGCCTGAACCAACGACAAAGAGCCTGAACCAACGACAAAGAGCCTCAACCAACGACAGAGAGCCTCAACCAACGACAAAGAGCCTCAACCAACGACAGTGAGCCTGAACCAACGACAAAGAGCCTCAACCAACGACAAAGAGCCTGAACCAACGACAAAGAGCCTGAACCAACGACAAAGAGCCTGAACCAACGACAAAGAGCCTCAACCAACGACAAAGAGCCTCAACCAACGACAAAGAGCCTCAACCAACGACAGTGAGCCTGAACCAACGACAAAGAGCCTCAACCAACGACAAAGAGCCTGAACCAACGACAAAGAGCCTGAACCAACGACAACGAGCCTGAACCAACGACAAAGAGCCTGAACCAACGACAAAGAGCCTGAACCAACGACAAAGAGCCTGAACCAACGACAAAGAGCCTCAACCAACGACAAAGAGCCTCAACCAACGACAGTGAGCCTGAACCAACGACAAAGAGCCTGAACCGACGACAAAGAGCCTGAACCAACGACAAAGAGCCTGAACCAACGACAAAGAGCCTGAACCAACGACAACGAGCCTGAACCAACGACAAAGAGCCTCAACCAACGACAAAGAGCCTGAACCAACGACAGTGAGCCTGAACCAACGACAAAGAGCCTGAACCGACGACAAAGAGCCTGAACCGACGACAAAGAGCCTGAACCAACGACAGTGAGCCTGAACCAACGACAAAGAGCCTGAACCAACGACAAAGAGCCTGAACCAACGACAATGAGCCTGAACCAACGACAAAGAGCCTCAACCGACGACAAAGAGCCTGAACCAACGACAACGAGCCTGAACCAACGACAAAGAGCCTGAACCAACGACAAAGAGCCTCAACCAACGACAAAGAGCCTGAACCAACGACAAAGAGCCTGAACCAACGACAAAGAGCCTGAACAAATGACAAAGAGCTTCAACCAACGACAAAGAGCCTGAACCAACGACAAAGAGCCTGAACCAACGACAACGAGCCTGAACCAACGACAAAGAGCCTGAACCAACGACAAAGAGCCTGAACCAACGACAACGAGCCTGAACCAACGACAACGAGCCTGAACCAACGACAATGAGCCTGAACCAACGACAAAGAGCCTGAACCAACGACAAAGAGCCTGAACCAACGACAACGAGCCTGAACCAACGACAAAGAGCCTGAACCAACGACAAAGAGCCTGAACCAACGACAAAGAGCCTGAACCAACGACAAAGAGCCTCAACCAACGACAAAGAGCCTCAACCAACGACAGTGAGCCTGAACCAACGACAAAGAGCCTGAACCAACGACAAAGAGCCTGAACCAACGACAAAGAGCCTGAACCAACGACAACGAGCCTGAACCAACGACAAAGAGCCTCAACCGACGACAAAGAGCCTCAACCGACGACAAAGAGCCTGAACCGACGACAAAGAGCCTGAACCAACGACAGTGAGCCTGAACCAACGACAGTGAGCCTGAACCAACGACAAAGAGCCTGAACCAACGACAAAGAGCCTGAACCAACGACAATGAGCCTGAACCAACGACAAAGAGCCTCAACCAACGACAAA
Source organism: Telmatherina bonti (assembly GCF_933228915.1). Classification (NCBI taxonomy): domain Eukaryota; kingdom Metazoa; phylum Chordata; class Actinopteri; order Atheriniformes; family Telmatherinidae; genus Telmatherina; species Telmatherina bonti. The sequence continues at coordinate 4,634,415 of NC_136622.1, read as the reverse complement.
GAGCCTGAACCAACGACAACGAGCCTGAACCAACGACAAAGAGCCTGAACCAACGACAAAGAGCCTGAACCAACGACAAAGAGCCTGAACCAACGACAAAGAGCCTGAACCAACGACAAAGAGCCTGAACAAATGACAAATAGCTTCAACCAACGACAAAGAGCCTGAACCAACGACAAAGAGCCTGAACCAACGACAAAGAGCCTGAACCAACGACAACGAGCCTGAACCAACGACAAAGAGCCTGAACCAATGACAAAGAGCCTGAACCAACGACAACGAGCCTGAACCAACGACAACGAGCCTGAACCAACGACAATGAGCCTGAACCAACGACAAAGAGCCTGAACCAACGACAACGAGCCTGAACCAACGACAAAGAGCCTGAACCAACGACAAAGAGCCTGAACCAACGACAAAGAGCCTCAACCAACGACAAAGAGCCTGAACCAACGACAACGAGCCTGAACCAACGACAACGAGCCTGAACCAACGACAACGAGCCTGAACCAACGACAACGAGCCTGAACCAACGACAACGAGCCTCAACCAACGACAAAGAGCCTCAACCAACGACAAAGAGCCTGAACCAACGACAAAGAGCCTGAACCAACGACAAAGAGCCTGAACCAACGACAAAGAGCCTGAACCAACGACAGTGAGCCTGAAACAACGACAAAGAGCCTGAACCAACGACAACGAGCCTGAACCAACGACAACGAGCCTGAACCAACGACAACGAGCCTGAACCAACGAAAAAGAGCCTGAACTAACGACAAAGAGCCTGAACCAACGAAAAAGAGCCTGAACCAACGACAAAGAGCCTAAACCAACGAAAAAGAGCCTGAACCAACGATAAAGAGCCTGAACCAACGACAAAGAGCCTGAACCAATGACAAAGAGCCTGAACCAACGACAAAGAGCCTGAACCAACGACAAAGAGCCTGAACCAACGACAACGAGCCTGAACCAACGACAAAGAGCCTCAACCAACGACAAAGAGCCTCAACCAACGACAATGAGCCTCAACCAACGACAAAGAGCCTCAACCAACGACAAAGAGCCTGAACCAACGACAAAGAGCCTGAAACAACGACAAAGAGCCTGAACCAACGACAATGAGCCTGAACCAACGACAAAGAGCCTGAACCAACGACAAACAGCCTGAACCAACGACAACGAGCCTGAACCAACGACAAAGAGCCTGAACCAACGACAAAGAGCCTGAACCAACGACAACGAGCCTGAACCAACGACAAAGAGCCTGAACCAACGACAACGAGCCTGAACCAACGACAAAGAGCCTGAACCAACGACAAAGAGCCTGAACCAACGACAAAGAGCCTGAACCAACGACAAAGAGCCTGAACCAACGACAACGAGCCTCAACCAACGACAAAGAGCCTGAACCAACGACAGTGAGCCTGAACCAACGACAAACAGCCTGAACCAACGACAACGAGCCTGAACCAACGACAAAGAGCCTGAACCAACGACAAAGAGCCTCAACCAACGACAAAGAGCCTGAACCAACGACAAAGAGCCTGAACCAACGACAAAGAGCCTGAACCAACGACAAAGAGCCTCAACCAACGACAAAGAGCCTCAACCAACGACAGTGAGCCTGAACCAACGACAAAGAGCCTGAACCAACGACAAAGAGCCTGAACCAACGACAAAGAGCCTCAACCAACGACAAAGAGCCTCAACCAACGACAGTGAGCCTGAACCAACGACAAAGAGCCTGAACCAACGACAAAGAGCCTGAACCAACGACAAAGAGCCTGAACCAACGACAAAGAGCCTGAACCAACGACAACGAGCCTGAACCAACGACAAAGAGCCTCAACCGACGACAAAGAGCCTCAACCGACGACAAAGAGCCTGAACCGACGACAAAGAGCCTGAACCAACGACAGTGAGCCTGAACCAACGACAGTGAGCCTGAACCAACGACAAAGAGCCTGAACCAACGACAAAGAGCCTGAACCAACGACAATGAGCCTGAACCAACGACAAAGAGCCTCAACCAACGACAAAGAGCCTGAACCAACGACAACGAGCCTGAACCAACGACAAAGAGCCTGAACCAACGACAAAGAGCCTGAACCAACGACAAAGAGCCTGAACCAACGACAAAGAGCCTGAACCAACGACAAAGAGCCTGAACAAATGACAAAGAGCTTCAACCAACGACAAAGAGCCTGAACCAACAACAAAGAGCCTGAACCAACGACAAAGAGCCTGAACCAACGACAAAGAGCCTCAACCAACGACAAAGAGCCTCAACCAACGACAAAGAGCCTGAACCAACGACAAAGAGCCTCAACCAACGACAAAGAGCCTGAACCAACGACAAAGAGCCTGAACCAACGACAGTGAGCCTGAAACAACAACAAAGAGCCTGAACCAACGACAACGAGCCTGAACCAACGACAACGAGCCTGAACCAACGACAAAGAGCCTCAACCAACGACAAAGAGCCTGAACCAACGACAAAGAGCCTGAACCAACGACAAAGAGCCTGAACCAACGACAAAGAGCCTGAACCAACGACAGTGAGCCTGAAACAACAAAAAAGAGCCTGAACCAACGACAACGAGCCTGAACCAACGACAACGAGCCTGAACCAACGACAACGAGCCTGAACCAACGAAAAAGAGCCTGAACCAACGACAAAGAGCCTGAACCAACGAAAAAGAGCCTGAACCAACGACAAAGAGCCTAAACCAACGAAAAAGAGCCTGAACCAACGATAAAGAGCCTGAACCAACGACAAAGAGCCTGAACCAATGACAAAGAGCCTGAACCAACGACAAAGAGCCTGAACCAACGACAAAGAGCCTGAACCAACGACAACGAGCCTGAACCAACGACAAAGAGCCTGAACCAACGACAAAGAGCCTCAACCAACGACAATGAGCCTCAACCAACGACAAAGAGCCTCAACCAACGACAAAGAGCCTCAACCAACGACAAAGAGCCTGAACCAACGACAAAGAGCCTGAAACAACGACAAAGAGCCTGAACCAACGACAATGAGCCTGAACCAACGACAAAGAGCCTGAACCAACGACAAACAGCCTGAACCAACGACAAAGAGCCTGAACCAACGACAAAGAGCCTGAACCAACGACAAAGAGCCTGAACCAACGACAACGAGCCTGAACCAACGACAAAGAGCCTGAACCAACGACAACGAGCCTGAACCAACGACAAAGAGCCTGAACCAACGACAAAGAGCCTGAACCAACGACAAAGAGCCTGAACCAACGACAAAGAGCCTCAACCAACGACAACGAGCCTCAACCAACGACAAAGAGCCTGAACCAACGACAGTGAGCCTGAACCAACGACAAAGAGCCTGAACCAACGACAACGAGCCTGAACCAACGACAAAGAGCCTGAACCAACGACAAAGAGCCTCAACCAACGACAAAGAGCCTGAACCAACGACAAAGAGCCTGAACCAACGACAAAGAGCCTGAACCAACGACAAAGAGCCTCAACCAACGACAAAGAGCCTCAACCAACGACAGTGAGCCTGAACCAACGACAAAGAGCCTGAACCAACGACAAAGAGCCTGAACCAACGACAAAGAGCCTCAACCAACGACAAAGAGCCTCAACCAACGACAGTGAGCCTGAACCAACGACAAAGAGCCTGAACCAACGACAAAGAGCCTGAACCAACGACAAAGAGCCTGAACCAACGACAAAGAGCCTGAACCAACGACAACGAGCCTGAACCAACGACAAAGAGCCTCAACCGACGACAAAGAGCCTCAACCGACGACAAAGAGCCTGAACCGACGACAAAGAGCCTGAACCAACGACAGTGAGCCTGAACCAACGACAGTGAGCCTGAACCAACGACAAAGAGCCTGAACCAACGACAAAGAGCCTGAACCAACGACAATGAGCCTGAACCAACGACAAAGAGCCTCAACCAACGACAAAGAGCCTGAACCAACGACAACGAGCCTGAACCAACGACAAAGAGCCTGAACCAACGACAAAGAGCCTGAACCAACGACAAAGAGCCTGAACCAACGACAAAGAGCCTGAACCAACGACAAAGAGCCTGAACAAATGACAAAGAGCTTCAACCAACGACAAAGAGCCTGAACCAACAACAAAGAGCCTGAACCAACGACAAAGAGCCTGAACCAACGACAAAGAGCCTCAACCAACGACAAAGAGCCTCAACCAACGACAAAGAGCCTGAACCAACGACAAAGAGCCTCAACCAACGACAAAGAGCCTGAACCAACGACAAAGAGCCTCAACCAACGACAAAGAGCCTCAACCAACGAAAAAGAGCCTGAACCAACGACAACGAGCCTGAACCAACGACAAAGAGCCTGAACCAACGACAAAGAGCCTCAACCAACGACAAAGAGCCTGAACCAACGACAAAGAGCCTGAACCAACGACAAAGAGCCTGAACCAACGATAAAGAGCCTGAACCAACGACAACGAGCCTGAACCAACGACAAAGAGCCTGAACCAACGACAAAGAGCCTGAACCAACGACAAAGAGCATGAACCAACGACAAAGAACCTGAACCAACTACAACGAGCCTGAACCAACGACAAAGAGCCTCAACCAACGACAAAGAGCCTCAACCAACGACAAAGAGCCTGAACCAACGACAAAGAGCCTGAACCAACGACAAAGAGCCTGAACCAACGACAAAGAGCCTGAACCAACGACAGTGAGCCTGAAACAACAACAAAGAGCCTGAACCAACGACAAAGAGCCTGAACCAACGACAACGAGCCTGAACCAACGACAAAGAGCCTGAACCAACGACAAAGAGCCTGAACCAACGACAAAGAGCATGAACCAACGACAAAGAACCTGAACCAACGACAACGAGCCTGAACCAACGACAAAGAGCCTCAACCAACGACAAAGAGCCTGAACCAACGACAAAGAGCCTGAACCAACGACAAAGAGCCTGAACCAACGACAAAGAGCCTGAACCAACGACAGTGAGCCTGAAACAACAACAAAGAGCCTGAACCAACGACAAAGAGCCTGAACCAACGACAACGAGCCTGAACCAACGACAAAGAGCCTCAACCGACGACAAAGAGCCTCAACCGACGACAAAGAGCCTGAACCGACGACAAAGAGCCTGAACCAACGACAGTGAGCCTGAACCAACGACAGTGAGCCTGAACCAACGACAAAGAGCCTGAACCAACGACAAAGAGCCTGAACCAACGACAATGAGCCTGAACCAACGACAAAGAGCCTCAACCAACGACAAAGAGCCTGAACCAACGACAACGAGCCTGAACCAACGACAAAGAGCCTGAACCAACGACAAAGAGCCTCAACCAACGACAAAGAGCCTGAACCAACGACAAAGAGCCTGAACCAACGACAAAGAGCCTGAACAAATGACAAAGAGCTTCAACCAACGACAAAGAGCCTGAACCAACAACAAAGAGCCTGAACCAACGACAAAGAGCCTGAACCAACGACAAAGAGCCTCAACCAACGACAAAGAGCCTCAACCAACGACAAAGAGCCTGAACCAACGACAAAGAGCCTCAACCAACGACAAAGAGCCTGAACCAACGACAAAGAGCCTCAACCAACGACAAAGAGCCTCAACCAACGAAAAAGAGCCTGAACCAACGACAACGAGCCTGAACCAACGACAAAGAGCCTGAACCAACGACAAAGAGCCTCAACCAACGACAAAGAGCCTGAACCAACGACAAAGAGCCTGAACCAACGACAAAGAGCCTGAACCAACGACAACGAGCCTGAACCAACGACAAAGAGCCTGAACCAACGACAAAGAGCCTGAACCAACGACAAAGAGCATGAACCAACGACAAAGAACCTGAACCAACAACAACGAGCCTGAACCAACGACAAAGAGCCTCAACCAACGACAAAGAGCCTGAACCAACGACAAAGAGCCTGAACCAACGACAAAGAGCCTGAACCAACGACAAAGAGCCTGAACCAACGACAGTGAGCCTGAAACAACAACAAAGAGCCTGAACCAACGACAACGAGCATGAACCAACGACAACGAGCCTGAACCAACGACAACGAGCCTGAACCAACGACAAAGAGCCTGAACCAACGACAAAGAGCCTGAACCAACGAAAAAGAGCCTGAACCAACGACAAAGAGCCTGAACCAACGACAAAGAGCCTAAACCAACGACAAAGAGCCTGAACCAACGACAAAGAGCCTGAACCAACGACAACGAGCCTGAACCAACGACAACGAGCCTGAACCAACGACAAAGAGCCTGAACCAACGACAAAGAGCCTGAACCAACGAAAAAGAGCCTGAACCAACGATAAAGAGCCTGAACCAACGACAACGAGCCTGAACCAACGACAAAGAGCCTGAACCAACGACAAAGAGCCTGAACCAACGACAAAGAGCCTGAACCAACGACAACGAGCCTGAACCAACGACAAAGAGCCTGAACCAACGACAAAGAGCCTCAACCAACGACAATGAGCCTCAACCAACGACAAAGAGCCTCAACCAACGACAAAGAGCCTCAACCAACGACAAAGAGCCTGAACCAACGACAAAGAGCCTGAACCAACGACAAAGAGCCTGAACCAACGACAATGAGCCTGAACCAACGACAAAGAGCCTGAACCAACGACAAACAGCCTGAACCAACGACAAAGAGCCTGAACCAACGACAAAGAGCCTGAACCAACGACAAAGAGCCTCAACCAACGACAACGAGCCTCAACCGACGACAAAGAGCCTGAACCAACGACAAAGAGCCTGAACCAACGACAGTGAGCCTGAACCAACGACAGTGAGCCTGAACCAACGACAAAGAGCCTGAACCAACGACAAAGAGCCTGAACCAACGACAATGAGCCTGAACCAACGACAAAGAGCCTCAACCAACGACAAAGAGCCTGAACCAACGACAACGAGCCTGAACCAACGACAAAGAGCCTGAACCAACGACAAAGAGCCTGAACCAACGACAAAGAGCCTGAACCAACGACAAAGAGCCTGAACAAATGACAAAGAGCCTCAACCAACGACAAAGAGCCTCAACCAACGACA
>NC_136622.1:4609837-4617337 GCF_933228915.1 Telmatherina bonti | reverse complement strand
TAGCCTGATTATCTCCCAGTCTGTAAAACACGGGGATCCAGAGGAGGAAAAGCAGACCAACACACACCCACAGGCTAAGAACTTCCCTGGAAGGAAACCCCTTGTAGAAATAAGAATGTATTTTACACAACATACACCACGCACATACATTTTCCCATAGCGACCACACACACACACACACACACACACACACACACACACACACACACACTGAACGTGTTGTTATTCCTGCATTTCTGACGTCCTGATCTGTGACTCAAGCAGCCATCAGTCGGCTGCTGGGTGAGTCAGTGCCATTTCTCTGTTTTATGACTTCACATCCACACAGTAGTTTCTTGTCCTTGAGGCTGGAGCTGATACCACACACTAGGTGTGTGAAAAGGTGTGTATGTGCCGGTGCTGACGGCTGTAAACGGTAGTGTGCACTGCTGGAAGAAGCTCTTCATCGGCTGACATCTGTCTTCTGCAGAACAAAACACGCCTGGTTTTCTCAGAATTGTGGAGTTCATTGTGTTTTGTTTTTTGTTTCAACCATGCTGTTTGTTTATCTGTTTATTTCAGTAATGATCATACATGTAAATGGTGGCCAACAGGTGCAGACACACTTCAAATACAAAAACACACTGCATATATATACGTACATATCTACTGTTAAAATGTTTGAAGCCAGCGAGACCTGATGAGACTGCATTGATAATAAATAGAGATTATGACAGTAGCCAAAAAAATGAGTAATCATTCACTCAATCAATTATTTAATCAATCTTTAAAATCTTTAAAAGCACTTTCATACAATCAAAAACGTAGCACAAAGTGTTTTCCAGTAGATGTAAAAGAAAGAGAAAAATATATATATCCCCCGTCAAAACCATCAAACCCATGAAGCCCACATGTATGATCCACATAAAGTAGGATCAAAATAATTCCAGCGCCAACAATAACTAATCTGAAGCTCAACTAAAGAGGTAAGTTTTAAGCTGCCTCTAAAAGACATCACCCCTGCCAGCCGCCCTCTGGCTGTTCCACAGGCGAGGACCAGAAACCCTGACGGATTCAGAGTCGACACTACGCCTGACCTGCGTTGGGATGCACAGAGAGCACTGATCTACTCTGAAACCTGATGCACGCAGGAGTAGAACTGCACCAAACTTCCCAAAGCCCACTGACTCCCCATCAGCAAACTGCTCCTCGGCCACATTTCATCCTCTGCTCTCATCCCTGCAGAGATACCTTATTAATCATCACCTGTTACTTTAATCACTTACAAAATTAAAATAATGAATCTAAAAGGTTCTGAGACTAAACATCTGCTTTCCCCAGGCCATCACTCATCTAGCAGTTCTCCTGCGTAGGAGTTGGCATTATCTTGTTGCCATGGTGATAATCCTTGTTTTGGTGGCCCTGCACTGCAGCCTTATGGTTGCAGTCTGGGCTCCTGACCGCTCTGGCTTTTTAGCTCGAACTAAGAAACCAGAGCTCAACTGGCTTCTGCTGGCTTCTATACCAACAATGTGGTGGTTTTACTGAGGACTTTAGAATGTGTTTAATGTTATTGATTACTTTGGCTATCGTAAATCTGCAGAGTGAAGATAGATCCGGCTCTACATCCAGGGTGGGGGGGGGTGCTTTTAGGTTTCTTTGCTGGCAATTTTGATAACAACTTGACAACTAATTTTTCTAACAGCCAAGTTTTTCCTAGAAATTTGAGTGTGCACTGTCAAACTATCAGCAGTCAATCGCTTCTTATCAAAAGCACAAAAGAATGAAAAGCAAATTAGAAGAAATGAAGGAAAACAGAAGAAAAAGCTTCATTTGTGTTCAAAATTTATTTGGATCTTTATCTAATTAAAAAATTTAATTTATTTATATTTTCATACATTGTCATGGTAAGGTTGACTTTTATTTTATTTTATTTTATTTTATTTTATTTTTATTTCCCAGTGTTTTCTTCCCTCTTGGGGGCCTGGCCTGTTGTGACTGATGGGTTGTTGCCATGGTAATAATCATTGTCTTGGTGGCCCTGCAGAATGTGTGTGTGCTCAGTAACCTGCCTGTGTGATGCTTGTTATGTATGTTGTCATCGTGGGGAGCGCTTTGTGCTGTTGTATGAAAAGTGCTTTAGAAATAAAATTTAATGGATTGGATAAAAAACAGGGCAGCATGGTGGTGTGGTGGCAGACGCACGGCGATCAGAAATACAAGCTTGCAGGAAAACGCCTTCCCTTCATGCTGGCGAAGGGTACTGATCAGTGAGCTCTGAGACCTGATAATAAACCTGCTACGTGACACTTTCACTGCTTTTAGCTGATTCAAGTCTGAGTCAGGCCACAAAAACTAGTTTAGTCTGGAATCCTATGTGATAAATAAAGTGCATTTGTAAGGTTTAAAAACATTAATAAAGGCATGAAAAAGATTTCAGCGAGGTTTCTGTGAAAGAGATTTGTCCGTTTCAATCTAAATATGGAGTTTGTTTCATTTAATGAGTGACGTTTTCCTCTTTCCAGTCCACTTTGTCTTATGGGAGCAGGTTTTATGTGAATGTTTAAGCTCCTCTAAAAGCAAGTCAGATGATGAAAGCACGAGGATGGGAGTAAAGCAACATATTTGTTTAATGAGCTGCGAGTGGGACTTCATGTGGCGTTTGGAGGTCTGATCTAACAGCATCTTTGTGCAGCTCAGACTTGAATGCTGAGAATAATCTCAGACCGTCTCTGTCGTCACTTTTAATGATCCAGCTGGTTGTTTTGCAGTTCAGCCGTCAGTTTGACCCTTATAAGCTACTCTTCCCGAACCTATCCATGTCTTCATCAGTCTCCTCTCCAGCAGACACTATTTGTCCCGTCAGTCTCCGCTCCTCAACTTTGCGTCCACTCTGTCATTTGTTTTATTGTTTGCAAGTTTTTCTTTCCAAAGATAAAAACAATTTGTCTCATGATGACCAGGTCAGCGGCTGGGCCGAAGACATTTCAGACGTTTAAGTTGCTTATGTGTCAGAAGGAACGCCACTGGAACCAGTTTAGTTTCAGGCCCGTTTCTCAGTCTTTTCTGCTGTTTTATTACATGTTGTCATTCTTAGGAGTTTCACTGTGATCTTTGTCACATTGTGGGAAAAAGCATCTCTGTTGTCTGTGTGTGTGTGTGTGTGTGTGTGTGTGTGTGTGTGTGTGTGTGTGTGTGTGTGTGTGTGTGTGTGTGTGTGCGTGTGTGTGAGAGTGTGTGTGTGTGTGTTCCAAGTTTTCAGCAAGCTACACACACATGATGTCACTGATCGCCCGGAAGCACTCACAACGGCAAACATTTGGCTTTATTCAGTGCACACACACACACACGTATACACACACACAAACACACACACACACACACACACACATACACACACGCCAGAACATGTATCATGGCTGATACAGAGCAGTTTTAGGACATCACACACACACCCAGTCGGGACCAGAGATTAAATCACGTTTTTGGAAAATACATTTTTCACACTTTTAGCTCCACTTCTGCTTTGATCTAACAGCCAACCCCTGACCCTGACCCTGACCCCTCACCCTGACCCTGACCCTGACCCCTCACCCTGAACCTGACCCTGACCCCTCACCCTGACCCCTCACCCTGACCCTGACCCCTCACCCTGACCCACCCTGACCCCTCACCCTGACCCCTCACCCTGACCCCTCACCCTGACCCCTCACCCTGACCCCTCACCCTGAACCTGACCCTGACCCCTCACCCTGACCCTGACCCCTCACCCTGACCCTGACCCTGACCCCTGACCCCTCACCCTGACCCCTCACCCTGACCCCTCACCCTGACCCCTCACCCTGAACCTGACCCTGACCCCTCGCCCTGACCCTGACCCCTCACCCTGACCCCTCACCCTGAACCTGACCCCTCACCCTGACCCCTCACCCTGACCCTGACCCCTCACCCTGAACCTGACCCCTCACCCTGACCCCTGACCCTGACCCCTCACCCTGAACCTGACCCCTCACCCTGACCCCTCACCCCTCACCCTGACCCCTGACCCCTCATCCTGACCCTGACCCTGACCCCTCACCCTGACCCTGATCCTGATCCGGACCCTGACCCCTGACCCGATCTGACCCTGATCGTGACCCCGAACCCCTGACCCCGACCCCAACCATGACCTCAACCCTGACCCTTGACCCCAAACCCTGATCCCAACCCGAACCCCGACCCGAGCGAACCATCAGCAGATACTTAGATCAGATTATAAACTGAAAATCTTATTTACTTGTGAATAATAAATATGACATTGTAGTAACAAGTTTAGTCATAAGAATCCCATCATGTGTTGGACTGTCTGTGTTCTCTCACTTTAACCTCCTCATTATTCTCTGCCTCCCCCCTTCCTCCCCCTTCCTCCCCCCCTCCCTCCTCTCTGCAGGCTGATGAACTGGAAGAGGAGGGCATCTCAAAGGCCGAACATTCCTGTATCCTGAGCCAATGCTCAGCTGGAGAGCATTCAAGCACACACACACACACACACACACACACACACACACACACACACACACACACACACACACACACACACACACAATTCCCAATCACATTTTGAGTCAGACTTTGAGAGAAACAAGGTTTTGGGTTTAAAGAGGAACTGCAGCAGTTTAACAAAGGAGGCTGTCTGCGCGCGCATGAGGCGACGCCTGTGCGTGAACAGATAGACTCCCTAACTGAACAGATAACAGGTTAAAGTGATTAAAAGCCACACGGGGGGGGGGGGCACGCTCACACAGTGCAGGTAAGGGATGGGTGAGACTCTGTGCGCACACACACACGCGGGGTAAAGTAAAGATGGGAGCGTCATAACGTCACCCATCAGAAAAGTCAGGAGAGAGAGAGAGAGAGAGAGAGAGAGAAGAGAGAGAGATGAAGCAACACCCCCATCTCCTCTCTTCACCCGTTTACCAATTAAGGCTCGCGCAGCAGAAGCAGAACGTGACGGACAGAGAGGAGAAGAGCACGCGGAGGGACCACCTCTTTCTTTCCTTCAGCCACCACTACAACTGAAATACACCCCCATATTTCCCCCACTGGGGCTGCGCGTGCAGGGAGCTCCGGGACACACACACACACACACACTAACTGCTGTGCGTCCTGACCGAGCGGACCAGAGACACGCGCATTTAAACCAACACGCAGGTGAGTGCCGTCCGGGGTCCCTGTGGGTGCTGGGAGACTTTTCACTGTGGGAGATTCCCTCCGTGGGATCCGGGATGAAGTCTTCACGGAGGTTTGGGTAGTTTGGACAGTGCGCGCGCTGCGGACGTCTGCGTTACAGTTCATGTGTGCCAGCTGTGTGGGTGTGTTGCCGAGTCTGAGAGCCGTGAGAGTGGGGTGGCAGAGCTAGAGCCTACCGAGGGTCCGCTGAGCCGCGGTGCCACACCTCACGCGCCATCAGCCTCTGTCGGTGCCTCAGTCTGGGTCCTCAGTCCCTTCTCTTCACCTTAACTTACATTTTATACTGATGTTTGTGTGGAATCCATCCATCCATCCACCCACCCATCCATCCATCCATCCATCCATCCACCCATCCATCCATCCATCCATCCATCCACGCATGACCCACCACTCAGCAGAAGTGGGCAGAAGCATCTGTCCGGTGGTACAGTTTGGCTCCACGCACCAAATAAGGCAATGAACCTTCCCGGACTCCTTACCGGGACAGAAAGGTGTCCGGTAGCGCCCTCCGCCGCTGGGATCGGGTCCCACACTGCTGCGTGTGGCTGCAGGATACTTGGATCGCTCCATCAGCTACGAGTTTGGCTTCTTATTAAGCAGATTTTAACTTGGTCATTGTCCCTGTGATTCATTTTAATTCAGGTCAAGGCTCTGGGCCAATAATAAATGCGATTTTCTTTGGCCCATATTTAACCATAAAAATGCAGAGAAGAGTGTGTCTGCCTCAACAGAGCCACATCTTCAACACCTGATGCATTTTACTCAGACCATGCCAACGCTCACCAGAAGCCATGTAAAAGCAAAATCAGAAAGTCTGAGCTTCATCTGATCTATAGAACATGTGCCACAATCCAACTGGAATAAATGTTATTATGAGGTGAGTAGGCTAAAAATGGACTTTTTTATTTCCATGGAGACAGGGCCGGATTAAAAGTGCACAGGGCCCTGGGCCCAGAGTGTTCCAGGGGCCCCCTTCCCCACCGCAACATTGTAAAAATTGGGAATGATACAGTGTGAAACGGCATTTCTAATGTCTCTCAGCCAGTGGTACCAATAGCAATACTCTACACACTGTTGTGTAACTATGTGGCTTTTATTTACATTTTGTTTCATGTCCAAACTGCTGGTGTGTGTCCTACATGGTCACCACATGGGCCACAGGTGGGTGTGGGGCCCTGGACCCATAATGCCCATCGGATAATCCGGCCTTGCATGGAGGTCCTATGAAAGGATATAAAGATAAAATACTAAAATTCTCACATTTATAGACAGGCTACAGTGTGTATTTTAAATGCATCACTTCATGACAGGTTTCTTCAAACAGAGGTGGATTTATTCTGCATCCATGGCGTGTTCTCCCTCCACGGTCCTTTTCATTCCGACAACCCTTCATTTAGGCTTGTCTGGCTTGAGTCCGGCTTGAGCCTGGTCTGAGTCTGGCTTGAGCCTGGTTTGAGCCTGGCTTGAGTCTGGTCTGAGTCTGGCTTGAGTCTGGCTTGAGCCTGGCTTGAGTCTGGCTTGACTCTGGCTTGAGTCTGGTCTGAGTCTGGCTTGAGTCTGGCTTGAGCCTGGCTTGAGTCTGGCTTGACTCTGGCTTGAGCCTGGCTTGAGTCTGGCCTGAGTCTGGCCTGAGTCTGGCTTGAGTCTGGCTTGAGTCTGGCCTGAGTCTGGCTTGAGTCTGGCTTGAGTCTGGCCTGAGTCTGGCCTGAGTCTGGCCCGAGTCTGGCTTGAGTCTGGCTTGAGCCTGGCTTGAGCCTGGCTTGAGTCTGGCTTGACTCTGGCTTGAGCCTGGCTTGAGTCTGGCCTGAGTCTGGCCTGAGTCTGGCCTGAGTCTGGCTTGAGTCTGGCTTGAGTCTGGCCTGAGTCTGGCTTGAGTCTGGCTTGAGTCTGGCCTGAGTCTGGCTTGAGTCTGGCCTGAGTCTGGCCTGAGTCTGGCTTGAGTCTGGCTTGAGTCTGGCCTGAGTCTGGCCTGAGTCCGGCTTGAGTCTGGCTTGAGTCTGGCCTGAGTCTGGCCTGAGTCTGGCTTGAGCCTGGCTTGAGTCTGGCTTGAGCCTGGCTTGAGTCTGGCCCGAGTCTGGCTTGAGTCTGGCTTGAGTCTGGCCTGAGTCTGGCTTGAGTCTGGCTTGAGTCTGGCCTGAGTCTGGCTTGAGCCTGGCTTGAGCCTGGCTTGAGTCTGGCCTGAGTCTGGCTTGAGCCTGGCTTTAGTCTGGCCTGAGTCTGGCCTGAGTCTGGCCTGAGTCTGGCTTGAGTCTGGCTTGAGTCTGGCCTGAGTCTGGCTTGAGTCTGGCCTGA